>NC_067481.1:104482445-104517445 GCF_947179515.1 Apodemus sylvaticus | reverse complement strand
TAACCTTTTAGACTTCACTATATATGTTTTACTACGTTAAAAATTTAAGAAAAATAATTTTCAAAGTTCCAGATGTAAAATAAAACAACCTTAAGTTTTCAAGGACATAGAAAGACATGAGTCTAAGTGACATCAGAATAGACCTGGGGGCAGGGCACACTCTAAGTATGAAAGGAACATTAAGTGAATTGTAAGTCATTGTCAGAACTGTAGAGGACAGGAAAAGAACAAGACTACTTCCCTGAGTCTCGTGTGTGTGAGTGTGTGTGTGTGTGTGTGTGTGTGTTCTAGGATGCGGAGTGTTTGTAACTATGTGGACAATGGCAAAATGAACATTTTGTCATGAGAGAAAGATCTGTGAAACCAAGTTCTGAATCTGGATTATTGTTCTGTACCAAAGTAACTTCAACTGACAACAGTCTGTGCATTTTAAAATACTGGAATAGAGTATGCAGGCTTTCATCACATAGAAACAATGGCATTCAAGGAGATGCTGACTTTGATGTGATCATTATATATCATGTATAAGTATCAGATGACTGCTCCACACATCCCAGAAAGAGGTATTTATATGTCCATTGAAGTATCAAATTTAAAAGCATCAATGTGAGTAACCAGAAAGAGGATTTTGCACTATAAAGAAATGATAAATGTTTGAGGTAATGTATATGCTAACAACCTTAACTTGATCATTACAATGTGTTTATGTATGGAAACAATACATGGTACATTGTAAATAGGCATGGATTATATATAATAATTGGAAATTTATCATGCATTAACTCAAATCAATATACCCTAGCATAATGACCCACCTGGTAATAATAAGTATCTATATTCAGATTTGAGATTTAGGTTTTATTCTCCACGACAGCAACCCAGAAAGTGGCTGATTCCTAAGATGGGACTAGAAACATATACAACACTGTTCCAGGGCTGTTTAAAGCTAAGAACAAAGTATCACCAGACTATAGTTCCCAAGCACCCAGATGCGGTGTTAGTTACCACATGTTGCTGTGACTAAGCACCAGACAGAAACAACTTCAAGAGGATTTACACAATTTCAGGGTGGGGGGCTGGTTTCCAGGGTTTCAGAGAATTTGGTTCATGGTCACTTGTCCTCCCATGAGCTTGAATAGAACATCATGGGTGTGGGAGTTGATGGTAGAGGATGTTGTTCATTTAACAGCTGACCAGGAAGCAGAGAAAGTGATGACAGGAAGGGAGCCCCCAAGGTCATGCCCCCAGTGTCCCGATTCCTCCAATTGCCCAACTTCCAGTCTTTCACCATCTTTCATACCCCTATTTTAAATCTGAATCCATCAATGGGTTAATCCATTAATTAGGTAAAAGTCCATTTGGTCACTGTTGGAAACACCCAGACTCATTTAGAGGTATGTTTTTTAAATCGCTTAGGTGGCTTGCCATTCAGTCTAATTGACAACGAGATTGACCACCAAAAAAAGCAACGTTTAAAGAATCAGCAGGATAAAGATGGAACATTCAGGGTCAATGAAGATGTCAACTTCATGGAATTGAAACAGAAGAGCCATGACTGTATCATAATACATTCATGATCTCATAATAAAATTAAAAGATCATTCATCAGCCTTTGGGAATGCTGGGAAACCAGCTTGTTGTTTTGTAAACTACACAAGAGCAAAGAGCCAAGCATCGATTCTGACTTTCTAAGATCAACAATATCTCAAGCTAATCAAATAGTTCATGAATAAAATTTTCCCTCTGTGGCATCATTCCAGGTAATAACTGATGGAGGAGTTGTACATAGGAGATCTCTGTTTTGTGAAATATAATGCATTAATGATTTGAGTAGTAGCCACCAGTACCATCTCCTATTACACAAAGGCAGCCAGAAATCTTGGCTTCTTAAAGAAAGTACATGTATTTCCTAGGAAGTAAGATTGCAGAAGTAAATAAAACCTGTATTACCCTCTAGACTGAATTATCATATTTCAACAAATGTGGGATGGAGAGAGGTGCAAGTTAAGTGTATGAATCCATGGGAGGGCACCCCAAAGTGCAGGCTACAGGAAATTACAGCAAAATAGACCAAATTTTTACTTTCAGATCAAAATATAATACAATACATGAACAAGTGGAAGATGAATTTGTACATCAAAGAAATTTGAGTCGTATTAACTGCTCTTGTGTGAATTGATAAATAGATATTTATCAATCATAACAAATAAAATGATGTTTAAAAGCATACCTAGAACAATCCAAAGAAACAGATTACAGATGAAAGTAATGGCACCGTGGTGGTGTTTGATAAGAGTAGTCCTTGGCTTTTAGAGACACAGTCTGAAATGTTGACAGATGAAATGATCTGACCACTAGGGTTCCCTTCAAGACAATTCAGGAGGAACCAGAGAAATGACTCAGTGGGTTAGGGAGCTTGCTCTTCAGCATGATGGCCTCAGTTTGATCCCTGGGATCCACGTGGTAGACAGAAAGAATGGACTCCTGCAAATTAGAGTATGTACATGCAAACATACTCACACACCCACACAGGCACACACATGATACATACATAGATGATAGATAGATAGATAGATACATAGATAGATAGATAGATAGATAGATAGATAGATAGATAGATAGATAGATAGATAGATGTTGAAAAGAATTAGAGCTGGGTGGTGGTGGCATATGCCTTTAGTCCCAACACTTGGGAGGCAGAGGCAGATAGATTTCTGAGTTTGAGGCCAGCCTGGTCTACAGAGTGAGTTCCAGGACAGCTAGGCCTATGCATAGAAACCCTGTCTCAAAAAACTAGAAAAAAAAGAAAAAAGAAAAAGAAAAAAGAAAAGAAAGAAAAGAAAAGAAAAGAAAAAAGAAAAGAAAAGAAAAGAGAAGAAAAGAAAAGAAGAATCAGGGACATAAATCTCTGTAGCTACCTGAATAATGACTGAGCTGCTTATGAACCAGTCTTGACGACTGACAAAAGCATATATTAACCCAGTTCCTTTCAAGCCTTGCCAGGGGATCTAGAATGGCTCAGCAAGGCCCCTTGACACCACTGAAGGGAATCCACACAGGAAGTTATGTTCACATAGCACTGACAACTGACAACATTAGCTGATTTTTAGTCTGATAAAGGTTTTCTGTCTTCTTCTTCTTCTTCTTCTTCTTCTTCTTCTTCTTCTTCTTCTTCTTCTTCTTCTTCTTCTTCTTCTTCTTCTTTTTCTTCTTCTTCTTTTTCTCCTCCTCCTCCTCCTTTCCCCCCTCCTCCTCCTCCTTCTCCCTGTCCCTGTCTCTGTCCCTGTCTGTCCCTCTCCCTCTCTGTCTCGTCTCCTCCTCCTCCTCTTCCTTCCCGTGATAGCCCCAAGGACTTGGAGCTTTTAAGTCTGGAGCTTGTGCCAACTCCCTTTCTATCTTTAAGTGGGCTCTGAGGAACAAAGAGTGAAGCATTCTCTCTCTTTATGGAGAAGAAGGAGATGACTCCATATTACCAAAGGAGCAGTATTTTCACTTTCTATTACCTTTGACACATTCAAGTGCATCCTGCATCTTAGACGTATATTGTCTTTATGTTTTTCTTCTTTTTCTTCTTCTTCTTCTTCTTCTTCTTCTTCTTCTTCTTCTTCTTCTTCTTCTTCTTCAATATTTTTAAAGATTTATTTATTATTATATGTGAGTACACTGTACATACACTCATGCCCTACATATGTATAGATAACTTAATCATATGTGAATATGATGTATATAAAGTACTAGTGTCTCCATCTATAGGAATTCCTTGTTCCCAAGAATTTCCACTTAAGTTAACACATGCAATGAGTATTTCCCAAATGTGTAAATGGCAGGCATTATACCAGTTAATTAGCACAGTGTATGAAAAGACTTAACTCTAACTAACGTCCCAGTGTAGGAAGACATCAAGAAACACGAACACACTACTGATTTTGAGTCTGGCACCTTAACCACTTGATCATCCAAATTTGGCATCCAAATCACAGACTTCAAAAGTAGTATTTAAAAAAAAACCCCAAACCGAACAAATGAAAAACCTAAGCTATGAAGAACCATGTCGACAGGCCTGGCCTTAAACAAAGAGCGCCTCTCAGTGTTTGAGCCATTTAGATGAACTGTGACAGATCAGAAGGAGCTTCTAACATTGGGGAGAGCCGAGGGGAAAGCTCCCAGGGTCCAGGGACAACAGTACAGAGAAACTGAGGCAGAAGAAAAGGATCTCCTGTGGAAACATGGAGGGCAAGTGTGTTCAGAATGTAATGATCAAGTGGGAGTGGGCCCAGCCGATGCCATCTAGATAAAACCAGTCATTCAGTCAGCCCTGTGGGACCCGCTCTCATCCTGCCTCCCATTTCACAGCTGTCAATGTAGATGTCTGCTTACCTCATTGCGAGTAAATCACAGAGCAGAAGTGTGAATCACACTGCAGCGCTAGAGTCCCCTTCAGGCAGGAAGATAGACTACTTAGTTTCCTCCACCTTTACTCTTTCTCACAGCCAGAGGGGTCATTGGCAGTGCTTCCTGCTGTGATCAGAGTCGAGGGACTTGCACTGAGGAGAGAGGCACAGTGCCACGCACTCCGAAAAGCGACATCAGGAGCCCCTCACAGGCTTTGACGTGGGAAGAGGAAATGTGAGCGCAGCTTCTGAATGTTTCAGACGTGTCCGTGGGCACAGAACAGGACTCACTCCACATCCATCTGCCGCTCTCCCGTCTTTCTGAGTAACCTGCCATTTGAGATGCAAAGTCAGAGCTAAGTTTTGCCGTTCGAACAGAGTCTATTAAGACAGCACTCTGCGTCCTGTGGAACAGAATGCACTAATTCTGAATGTAGACCTTTCGGGGTTCATCTTCTGAGGATTCCAATAGTTGCTGACCAGCTTGCTGTTCTTCTAAGGGAGACAGAAGGGAAAGCCCCTGGGGGAACCTTCCTTCTCACAGAAAGAAAGGGTTTCGCAGTAAACTTGACCCAAGTGAAAGAGTGGGGAAAAAATCTTGTCCTGAAGAGGAGAGAGCCTTTCTGGGTGAGGAATGATCAGAGGCAGGGAAAATGATTGCTCTGGACCAGACAAAAGGACTTTTCATATGAAAATCCAGAGAGAGGGCTGGAGGATGATAGCTCAGTCAGTAAAGCTCTTGCCATGCAAATATACCGACCTGATTTTGGTGCTCAGAACCTATTTTAACAGCCAGGTGTGGTCAAGTACCCTTGTAGTTCCAGGATCAGGATAACAGAGGCAGGAGGGTCACTGAGTTTGCAGATTACAGGACATCCAGAGACCATGCTTCAAAACCTAAGTAAACAGCCCATTGAAGAAAGAATGGTCCCTGAGGTTGACCTCTGGCTTCAACATGCATGTGTACCAGCATGAGCACACATGTGTGCACATGCATGCATGCACACAAGCACACACATATGATAGATGATAGATAAAAAGATGATAAATGATAGACAGACAGACGGATCTAATGATAGAACCAATGATAGAAAGATAGATGATAGACAGATAGACAGACAGACAGACAGATTCCTGAAGACTAGGAATTGTCACTACTTCACAAATGGGCAAATTCAGGCTCAGCAGAGGCCATATTCTGAGGATTCATTTTCTCCAATCCCACAGCTTCTACACAGACCCTGGAAAATAAACATCCCTTGCTTTCCAATTTAAACAACACACAATCCTAGTTCACGTTGGACAATGACCAGACACTGCCTATTGAAGTGGCCTTTATATGTGAGAGAGCATTGCAGGATTCAGAAGCATGTCTGACTGCCTCTGCTCACATGTAGGAAAAGTATCAGAGAGGTAAAGAATGTGCCCAAATTCATTCAGCCAAGGGCAGCAGAGCCAGGTCCCAGCCCTCCATGCACAGCCCCTGTGTTCTCAGAGCAGCACTGACTCCCTCCTGCTTGGAGTTAAGATTTAGAATAAGGTATTCATCCAAGTATCCCTCCCACAGAAAACCAACGCACTGAATAGAAGTGTGTGTGTGTGTGTGTGTGTGTGTGTTTTCATGGGGGTATAGAGAGTGAGGTGCATTGATGTATGTACTCAAAGCTTTGTGGCAGTTTCCTAAACAGGTACTGTGGTTCTTGCTTTCAAAGTGGCCAGTTAACTATACGGTGACCTTCTGGCAGGTGCATGAAACACACTTCAAGATATTTATTTTATTACCTTTAATTATATGTATTTGTGTTACTGTGTGTGGATATGTGCATACATGTTCTGGTACATTAGAGTGTGTATATGTGTTTCTCTTCATGAGTGTGTGCATACATGTTCTTGTATTTTCTGGTATGGCATCTTTTTATTATTATTATTATTATTGTTGTTGTTGTTATTATTATTATTATTAACTACATTCCTTTAATTTTTTCAAAATCTTTTTAAATTTTTTTTAATTTTTTCTTTATTTTCTATATTCTTTGTTTACATTCCAAATGCTTTCCCCTTTCCCAGTTTAATCCCTCTCAAAAGGGCTTATGAGACCAATGGGGCATCTTTTTTTATTAAGTAAAAGAGGTTGTGGGATCCCCTAGTGCTGGGAGTTACAGGAGGTTGTCAGCTACCTGACCATGTTTCTTCTTCCAGAGCAGTGTGAGTTCTTAACCACTGAGCCATTTAGCCAGCCTTAGAGCACATATGTGTGTCCTACAAATGTAGACTTAGGAGGGATCACCATAGTATAGGGCAAATGGCATATGATAAAATTAAATTTTTTATACTTATGTCATTTAGGATGCAAATATAATTTGCTCAGTTTCAGAAACTACGAGCCAAGGATTTGGAATCTTAAATAACTTCTTGCAAATTACTCAGTTAGGAAACAAAAGACCTGGCGCTCATATCCAGGTCTGTTTGATTTGAGGCACTGGTGGTGGCTTCTATGCTGGCTTTGTGTCATATGTGAGTCATGTAGCAAACTGGGTGATTAGAAATTCATCATTGGAAGGCCAGCAAGAGAGCTCAATGGGTAGGGACATTTAATACCCAGCCTGGTAGTCTGAGTTCAAAGCCTGGAACCCATGTGGTGAAAGGAGAGAACTAGACTCACAAGTTATTGCCTGACCTCCACATACTCCATGGCATGTGCATCCACAAAAATTAGTGAGTGAATAAATCAAAAATTTAAATGAAAATAATTAAATCACCACGACTGGTGAGAGAGATGCAGTGTTCACTCTCTTTGCTGATCCAGAGTTGGTCTTTGCTGTCCTGCCTCTGGTCTTCTTTGATCGGCATTTATAGCTGTGAGACAGTCCCAGCAGGGTGAGCTGTTATGTGTTTCACAAGTGTGACAGCCTTTGCCTGATAAACCTTGCTTCCCAGATCTCGCTCGTCACCTGACGTGGAGGAGTCTGACTGGCCACTGGATGGATAGTGGCTTCCCTCTGAGGAATAAATCTCCAAGTCTTGCCACCTGGCTGGCTTCAGAGAACATGCATCATCTGTGAGCTTCTGTGGGGAGTTTGGAGCATGCTTTCCCGTGCTTCCAACCCCACCATTGCAGGGCTGACTCTTGTTTTTCTGGAATGCAAGTGATGACATCAGCCACGTTAAAAACACACCACAACCTTAGTGGTATGGTCTTGCTGATGATGACACCCAGCACACCTAACTCTTTGAGTTGGCCCAGAACCCCACAGTTTAAAATTTCCATTGGATTCTAAGTACCAACCTGGAAGTGGGGGCAGGTCCCATTTTCAGTGCCTGAAGGGAGGAACACTGTACCCTGAATCCTGGAAGTGTTTTGCTTTGTGTTATATGATCAGTAAATATATTCCTTTGCATATATGGGATTTGAGCTATATCTGCATTTCCATAAGTATAGAATGTGTACCCCCTCAGACACTTCAAATGTTGGTAGGTGGTACACAGCCATAGTTGTAGAGAACAGAGTCACACAGCAGGCATGCCATGGTGTCCAGTTAGGTTTTGATAATATGGCTTGTTTTATTTTTGTGTCATTATTTATGGAATCACTGCAGCTTCATTTTATGTGAGCAATAAAATTCCTCCTAAATAGTTTAATTGCAGTTTTTAAAAAATGAGTTGATTTACAGACTACTAATAAATGATGGCAGACATCTGTGACTGAGGCCCAAGAGCAGCTGGGGCTGGCGCTTCCCCGTGTCTCAGCTCCATTGCATTTTGGGGTTCTGAACCTAGATTCACAGCCATACCTGATGCTCAGGTCCCTTTACTGTTCATTATGGAGTGCTCCTCTGCAGATCCCCCTTGTCCAATGCTAACAGCGATGCCCCAGCCTGAGCAAGCTGGTTGGTGTATGCTGTGTCTTTTTTGATTCATTTGCTGCCAGTCTGTCTGTGTCGTCTGTTAGGTGGTCTTGCTTTTTTTTTTTACACAATCCATCTTGAGATGGCACCTTTCTCTTTGCTGTCACAGTGTGGCAATGGATGAGTTCGGATTCTGCTGTTCAGATTTCTGCTGTTCTTGTGCTGCAACCTTCAATTCTGTTTTCAATCCCTCTATTCTCCTTTTCCTGCCAAATCATTTTCTGTGGCTGCTGTGGTGGATTGTAACACACTCAGTGGCTGTCCATTTGCTTGTTGTCTGAGGGCGGGCTAGCCTTTGCTCTGATGCCTGCCCTCTATCATGCTCTCTCTCTGTATTCCTCTGAATAAATGCTGACCCAGGACCCAATCACTGCTTGAGCCTCTTCAACCTCTTCTTGTTCTGTTTCTCTGGTTCTACCTGAAGATTTTCATCCTTTTTCTTGGTGGAGGGTACCTACTGTCCCTAGTCTAACGCCTAAGACAACCTTAACCATATCTTCAAGTCTCTCTTTTTCATGTAATAAAACACTTTCATGGTACCTGTGGGTAGAGGTGTGGCTTTACTTGGGAGTCCTTTCTGCCCACCTGTCCTCTTTTAGATTTTGGGCCAACCTCTAGAATTTCATTTTCATGTATACATTGGTTTTGCAGTAAATCTTTTCAAATGATTACCTTAACACGTACAAATGGTGTTTGAAAAAGCCTAATACCATTCCTTTTTTTATTCGATATAATTTATTTACATTTCAAATGATTTCCCCTTTTCTAGCCCCCCACTCCCCTAAAGTCCTGTAAGCCCCCTTCTTTTCCCCTGTCCTCCCACCCACCCCTTCCCACTTCCCCGTTCTGGTTCTGCTGAATACTGTTTCACTGAGTCTTTCCAGAACCAGGGGCCACTCCTCCTTTCTTCTTGTACCTCATTTGATGTGTGGATTATGTTTTGGGTATTCCAGTTTTCTAGGTTAATAACCACTTATTAGTGAGTGCATACCATGATTCACCTTTTGAGTCTGGGTTACCTCACTGAGTATGATATTCTCTAGCTCCATCCATTTGCCTAAGAATTTCATGAATTCATTGTTTCTAATGGCTGAATAGTACTCCATTGTGTATATATACCACATTTTTTGCATCCACTCTTCTGTTGAGGGATACCTGGGTTCTTTCCAGCATCTGGCAATTATAAATAGGGCTGCTATGAACCATTCCTATGTAAAACGTTTACAATGTATCTATAGAAGGAATGCTCCATTATCAAGACCTCACGTGACAGCCAATGTGGTACTTGGTGGTGAAAAGGGAAAACTTTCTCTCTCTGTTCAGGAATACGACAGAGGGACCCACTCATACTGTTGGGAAGTCCTAACCAGAGCAGCTGGGCAAGAAAGAAAAAAATCCATCCACGTTGGGAGGACAAAGTGACGTGGTGGTCTCTGTTAGCACTAGTATCTGCTTTATATCTGCAGAGTCTGTTAATACCTCAGGCTACTCAGCCACCAAAGCTCCTCCTTTAGCCTTTGTATCCGTCCCATTTCTGCATGGGGTCTTTAAGATAATCTTACAACTGTTTCTTTTTTTTTCTCACTCAAAATTTCAGGATGAATGAACTTCTCATATTCTAGAGAATTCTGCACACTTTCGCATTCACCGCACCATGGCCTCCATTTTCAAATAGATTTCTTTTTAACCCAGCTCGTCTGGGTTTCTTAGGGGAAGGACCACATTTGATGCATCCACTATTTCTCTCTCTGAGGAGGTGATCAGCTTGTCATTTCCCCAAGGCTTGGGCTTGGCTTGCTTCACGTGTTCCCAATACCTGACTTCACGCCTGGCTCATCAGAGGGGCTTACTAAACAGTTCTTTAACTGAAATAATTTTTTTTAAATCATGAAATCTGTTAAGGAAGAGCCAGAACTGGATTCCAGATTTGTTTTCCCTCCAAGTTAATTCCTTCTCCGACTTCTCAGTAGGTAGATAATCCCCAAGGCCTCTTTTTTTTTTTCAGAATATCCAGTTATATCTTTACCCCCATATCTCCAGAGCACTTCCTTTCAAATGCTTTAAAACACAAACTGAGCTTAAGAAAAGAAGTCTTGGGGATTTTCCCAGCTTGGTATCTACTCCAGCCTCTCCAGTGGACAGCAGAGCAAGCACTACTTCTTTTCCTAGGTTTAAATGTGAAGAAATAAGCTGCGAGCTTCGGGGCCAAGGAGCAGAGAGAATCCACTAAGCAGTGTGCGTCAGACTGGGAACTTCACAGCGCTCTCTAGTCAGTTGCTCACCTTACCTCTAGTTTGGACAGCTCAGTGTGTTCCCAGGCAGTGCTGAATGCCTTCTGGTGGGTCGTGATCACTGCTAAAGACAGACCAGATGCGTGGCCTAGCAGGCCCCAGACGGGCAGCTCATTGACCGAGCCGGTTTGGATGGTTCACAGGCTGTTCTAGGTTCTGTGGGCTTGTTGTATTACAGAGTGATGTGGAATTCCATTCATTGCCATGGAAGACCTTGGGATTGATCAAACCTCAAAAGCTGGCTTTGAGAGTCATGAATGTGATCAAAGGCAAAGAGAAAGACAGAGCACAATGACATGTCAGGTGTCAACGAGAGAAAACACAGCTGACTATTAGAAAGATGAAGTGTACCAGGCCTACAAGGAGCTCATTGAACCTGACTTCCAGGAAGACATCTTGACCTTGAAGGACTGTGCTAGCTGCCACTGTGAGGTCACCATCTTAGTAACAGTTCTGGTGCTATGATACAGTATCATGACCAAGCAACTTAAAGGAGAAGGTTCAGGACATCGTGGTGGGGGAGTATAGCAGCAAGAGTAGGGGCAGAGAGATCAGATTTGATCTGCAAAGGAAACATAAAGATGGGACAGGAAGGGGGGCAGCCTGGGAAACTTCAAAGCTCACTTCTGGTGTTGTACTTTTCGAACTTCCTCCTCCAAAGGTGCCATATGCATCTCAAACAGCAGCAGTGATAAGGGATGAAGTACTAAAACAAAATGGCCACAGACCAAGAGTGACCTTTGCGTTATTGAGGGAAGGTTAGTCTGGATTGAAATATGCCTCAAATACCAGATTCATACTGGATTTCAGACTTAAAATTTTAAAAAGGAGTGTAAAATATGCCATAATTGTTTCATATTAATTACACTTAGAAAGGAAACTAAAGTGATTGGGTTAAAGTTACATTGCTAAAGTTAATTTCGATGTGGTTTTACATTTTAAACATAGATGCTAGAAAATGTTACATGGCCCACGTGGCTTGCCTTGTGTCTCTGTTGGAGGATTATAGCTGAGGGGGTAGTTAGTTGTGAGGGCTAAAATCTGCTGATAGGGAGTTGACTAAGCAAAGACATGAAATGGGAGGTCACATTATACAGCATGGATGGGAGATTATGTGATACAGTATGGCCGGCTGTTTGTAGACAGGATGTGGGAGATGGATAATTCATTGTGAACTAGGAGGAGGAACTTTGATGAAGAGCATTTATTTTCTGGGACATGCTAGAGACCAAGAACACACCTCCTAAAATGCAAAGCACTGCTTGCCATGGGAGAGACAAAGAAGGGGAAAAATGAGGCTTAGAAAGATCCTCTGCAAACTGGAAGGAAGCAGAGAGGAAAGACATACTGTGCTCTGTCCTCAACCCTCCTGAGCCTTGAGACTGAGCATCCTGTCACATAGAAATATGGATGTCTCCCTATGGGCCTGTCCTGGTGTTTGAATGAGATGAAAAATAAAGATCAAGTTTGGAGGTGATGAAAGACTGTATTAAAGACTTTCAGGAGCTGGGGAGATATAGCTCAGAGGACTAGCATTTGGTCCTCAGTACCAGAATTGTGTAGCCCACAATTGCCTGTAACTTTAACTTAAAGAGCATCTATGTGCATACAACACATGAGTACAATACACACGGGCACTCACATACACTATGTACATACATGCATACATGCATACATGCATACATACATACATACATATACACATATGTATCTTTTTAAAATAATTTCTTGAGGCTACTTCAGTCTAACCGTGGAGAATCTGACTCTGGAAGAAGTGGATCAGTTCTCTTACTCCAAGAGATCTCAACCCTAGGAAAGCCAGTTCAAAAAATCTGTATCCTGAGCCCAGCAACCAACATATTTAAAATGTCAGAGAAAGGTTTTGATGAGCTACCAGGTTTGCAAATGGTCCGCATAAAAGACCAGATAGCAGATGCTCTAGGCTCATCAAACCACTACTATCGTGAACTACACACACTATTCTTGCCACGTGAAGTCAGCCACAAGCAAGACTCTCAGGAAAAGAGCGTGGCTGTGCTCTGAGGATATTTACCACACACTTGGCTCATGGACCATGGATCAGCCAGCTCTGCTCTGGAATCTAAGCCTTACCCTTGGTTGTGACCTTAGTAGGGTGTGTTCCTATCGTTATGATCCTGGTTTTCATGTCTTTGAACCATTGTGATTTTTGTTTGAATATAAAATATCACAGAGATGTTAGTCTGTGTCCTATCACTGATTTGCACATCGTTAGTCACAGTGATCTTGATTTTCATACAGACATCACTGTAGTCCTGGTTTCTGTACCTTCCTACCACATGGTTCTGGTTTGCATATTGTCCTATCTTTCATACCTTCCTTCATTCTTTAATGCAACACTTCTTCTTGGGTCATAGATATTTGCCAGAACCTGATCGGGCATCAGAGGTTGACTGTTGGCTTCATAGAAAGATTCTTCCTCCCACACATCTCATGGTCTATCTAGTATGGGAATAATTATTAAGTGGATTACAAGTTACTGTGGATTGTGCTTTAAATGGCAGCAGAGGTGAATCTGTATTTCACAGCCCAACTAACACTCGTGTTCTCCTCCCTGGCTATGCAGACTACCCAACTCTTGTTGAAGTTGAGGCAACTTTGGGAACATTTCAGATTCCATCCCACTAGTTGACTGGAGTTCTTTACAAATGGTTTACAGCGTTCTCCTCACCCACCACCAGGCTCTAGCCATTTGTGAGTCAGACCAGACCAGCTGGTTGGTGTGGCACATGGGGCTGGGAGAGAAATCTGTTCTAGTTGTTGGGATGGAGATGCTGAAACATGGTGCAAGGCTTGTGCTGCCAGTGTGGAGGTATGCAGCAGACAGTACTTAGCGAGGAAGTCTTTGTTTATTCAAAACTTTTGCTTAAGCAGAACTCTAGATATGTGCATCTCTTGGTGTTGTTCCTTAAGCCTTGAGAACTCATTTCCAAGTTTCTAACCAGTTTGCCTGCTCCTGGGCTCCTGAAGTCTGAGAATTGACATTTATCTTCTCATATTCTTCATAGGATTGCAAGAACGGCAGCAGTAACACTGAGGTTAGCCAGGAAGTGCCTGTATAGGCCAGGCATTGCGTGTGGTAATAGCATGCATGCCGCGAAGAATAATGCTCTCTAAAGACATTCATGTGTTCATGTCTGGAATCTGTAAATATATTACTTTACATGATAAATGGGACTTTGTGGTTCTGATTAAGATTCAGGATCTTGTAAAGGAAGGGATTGTATTAGGTCAGCCCAGTGTAATCTCATGCATACTTAAGAGCAGGGAACCTTTCCAGACTTCAGAGAAAAATGTGAAGACAGAAGAATGGCCAGAGTTGCAACAGCACTGGCTTTGAAGGCAGAGAAAGGGGCCAATGGGCCAATTGCTATAGGTGGCCTCTCAGTTGGAAAGACAAGGAAGTTCCTTGGAGCCTTAAAAAAGAGTGCGACTCTGTCACCACCTTGATTTTACTCTCTCTGAGATCAAAATCTCTTTAATTCATACTTCCGAGCCACTGTGTGAGATGATACGTGGATATTATTTGAGATACCACCAAGTGGGTGGGCATTTTAATGGCAGCAGTGGAGAGTTGACACATGGCTGTCCTCACCAAGTCCTCACAAGACCCCAAAGTCAAGCTCTAACTTCAATCATACACTCAGGAAGATGAGCTCAAGGCTGAGTCTTGGCTCAAGATCACCTAATTATCAAATGGGACCATTGGTTTCAGAGCCACATTTGCAATAAGATAGCACAATCCCTTGATTCTGTGTTACTGTCCCAATGCAGCATCTATCAACACTTCCTGTCAATGGCTTTCTCTCTTTTAATTGCATCAACTAAGCCCAATACTTTAATATCCCTTTACTACCATGTTTACTACTCATGTGACTTATTGTTACTGTTTTTGTTTTCATAGAAAATGAATGTAGAATGCTCGCCAGTGTGTGCCAACTTTGTGACCATCTTCTTTTAGATTAAATTCCATTCACTTCTTGCATGGCAATCATTCTGTGTCAAAGGCAAGCCCCCAGGGGCTTCATCTATCATATCTGCATTCCATTGCCTAGAATAATGTATGATGCATTGTAGATACACTATAAATGCCCATTACATGAATGGATTAGTAAATGACATTCTCTTAATATCTATACCATGTGACCAGGGGCTCACATGCCTGTAGTGACTGTCTACAAGCCTCTACCCATACCTCAATCACCTGTGTCTTACACAGATATGACATCATGTACACATGTCAAGTGTACAGCTATGTGACCACCCAGGTTACGCATGCATTTCTAGTGCCCTACTACTGTTAATTTGCTGTCTATTTGTTTTGCCTGCTCTTGAATGTCAGCTAACATTTTCATTCTGCTCCGCTGTACATAGGACTGTGTAGATGTGTTCATTGTGCTGGCTTCCTTTGTATTAGGTTAGCATGGTGCTTTGAAGGTCGCCCATCACACCAGACATAGAAAGCTCTCCCTCCCATTCAGTGTCTATGTTCTGTCTAGATGAAGTCCTGCTATAGACTATGTAACTAACCCCTGCACTATAGCTCTTCATTTACATGTGAGCCAGACCTGGTCACTCAGGCTCAAAATTCCTTCCTCCTGGCCTAGAGTTCCAGTAGGGGAGCTCCTAGTAGGCTGATAAGGATCAATGAGAGATCATTAAGTCAATGGGCACACAAGCTGGTGCTTCTGTAATGATTACCAAGTGCTAGATGTCTATATGGGCACTACAGCGCTGAAAACTGTATATCTATTATCTCACCCCCACTGAAATGATACCAGTAACAACTAGCTCGGTGGTACATACTGTTAACTCTAATCTACAAATCAATATATCAGTGCTGAGGAAGTTACCTGTTGGACCTAGGTGATATGATTAATAATGGATAGAGTGCTGATCACAACCATCTGTTCTTCCACCTGCTCAGCTGCCTAGGAGTTGGAGATTCTTAATGGTGATTGATGGTTCCTTATAAAGGAAACACAGGTAAACTACAGGGCATTTGAGAAACAGAGAAATGCATAAAGAAGAGAACACAAGGCCCTGTAGTACTTTCACCAAAGGATAGTCACTCCAGATGTTAGGCTCGATTACCTGCTTGCATTAATTTCTGTGTACGGTTTGCTATTTCTTTATTTGACATAGTTATAATCATAGTACATACAGACGTATACCTTAGTTTCTCCAAAATTTAAAGAAAACTTTCCTTCAGCATGTATTAATCATGCAGATAGGTTTCATTATGACAGTTTTGATCTCATTTACCCTCTTACCCTCTCTTGGCCCCTCAATGACCACTTCCCCTTCCTAACTAATCTGCAGTTTACTTTCATGTCTTTAACATATTTTTGATCACCCAGTGAGCTTAATTAGGAGAGATGGTGTGCTTACAGGAGAATGGGCAAGAAGCTTTGTGTAGGAGGACCTTGCCAGTAGCTACACTTCTGAAGAAAACATTTCTCCTTCTCCAGAAACCATTAAGTTATACTCAATGGCTGCAGTCTTCCTCGTCCCACTGATACCTATGAATTGTGTGCTACCGACACTGCTCACTGAGCTTCGACCAAGCACCAAGCGTTGTGCAGAGTTCGTTATCTTCCATCCGGCTCTCTCAGCTCCTCCCTGGCTTGGCTTCTTAATTGGGTCCTAATCAGGAAGTGACACCATCTCTATCTTAAAGTATCTGTTGATGGATTATGTGCCTTAAGTAGATTACTAGACTTTCTGGTACTGTCTTACTTTTTAATAAATAAAAGAAGCAAACCATTAAGACAGCATCAACAGCTCCCTGAAATTCCTTATTCTTCTTGCTGAACCCCAGCAGGCACCTGTGGTAGCCCGCCTATCAGAGCAAGGGCTCCCAGAATGCATTGTCCCAGGTGAGGAGTCAGAGGACAGTGTATCTGATCATATTCACGCCCTTAACCTCTCCTGATGATTCCCGTCCATCCCAACCACAAAAGGGACTGACTGGGATCTCAGTTTCATACCGACAGACTCATGAACAGACTTGATCTTCAGAGGCAAGAGGAGTCTCAAACCCCTTGTGAGCTTCTATTGGGAGGATGAGAGGGTTTTATAAGAGGTTGAAGTGGGAGGAGAACTCGCTGCCACAGTTGTTTCACCTGGGGTCAGAGCTTTGAAAGCTGTTGGGTGGGCCTGACGTAGACAAGTGAAGTTGCTCTTCAACTCGTGAGTAGAGATGTTTTCAAGGAATTTTGAGCCATTTGGGGCAGAGTTCACAATGGCACATGTTGTAAATCCAGCCTGCTTCTCTGTTTCCCAGGATTCCTCAGTGAGCTTTCCAAAACCAAACATTTGGGACTAGGAAGATGGCTTACTCTATAAAGTGCAGAGCTAGCAAGCATGAGGACCTGGGTCTGAGCCTCAGAACCCATGTTAATGCGTCCAGTGCAGTGATGTAATGCTTATAATCCCAGCTCTGTGGAGCTGAAGACGGGAGGGCTCCTGGGGGCCCCCTGGCTGGCCAGCCTACTCAGCAAGCTGCAGACCAGTCACCACAAGAAATGACATCTGAAGTTGATATCTGGCCTCCACCTCTGTGCATGCTCATGTGTGCAAACAGATTTGCTCACATCAGCACACACGTGTGAACATGCAGACCTGTTTGAACACTCCAACCCTCTCTTCAATCCTAAATCTAAATGGTGGGAGCATTGGGCAGTGAGGTTGAGACACGCCACACCTGGAGGCCCTGGTAGTTGCTGAGTATCTTGAGGGAAAGACGCTATCAAACAGTGCTCAGCGGGACAGAAACTGAACAGTTGTCGGAACCAACATAAATTAGCACCCATTCTGTTCATTCCGGACCTTCCTCATACTGGCACCTCTATGTTCATTCATTAATCATTCATCCTATAAATATTGATCCACACCTAAAAGCCCAACACAGCAGATTCACCAGTGAGCAAGCCCCTGTTGCTGTGGGCTGGGAGTCCACAGGGCAGCGAATCCTGAAGCATTTATGTAGCACTTAGAGATCCATGCAGACTCAGTGGCACATCTGCCATCCCAGGTGGCAGCAGGCAAGGAGATTAGGCAGGGTTGTGAATAAATGGCTGCTTTGGGGAGGGAGGGACATTGTCTTCAGTAATGGAGCCACGGAAGAGGTGCTCATGCCTTATAAGTACTTCCCCAACCGTGCCTCTGTCAGCAACCCTAAAGTTACAGGGTCACACAGCAAGATCACAGACAGCCTGGATGACAGAGAGACACTGTCCCAACTGACAAAGCAGTAATCAAAACGTACATATTCCTTGGTCCATGCTTGATGAATGTATACCTGATAAACACTGTGGGTAGTGTGGACACAGGACTGGATGCATGTGCCTTCGTGTGCCTGGGACCATGCCTGGCAATAAAGACCTACCCATAGAAGATGGAAAACTCACAGTCTGGGCTTGGAGGCTCAGCCTGGTCAATCAGGCAGAGTGGGTCATGGTCCCGTGACAAACACAGAATCAGGGAAGACGGACTTGGTCACGTTGGGAAGAACTGGCTGAACCTACTGTACCCACAGTAAGAATGAACTGCTTAGAGTCAGGTGTGGTAACATACACCTGTAGTTCCAGCCCTTCAGAGGTGGAAACAGAAGAATCTGTTGTTCAAGGCCAGCCCTAACTATAGACTGGGGCTCATGAGACCCTGTTTTCAAAACCAATTCAAACCAGGACTTAGGTAACTAAATCAAATGGTTTTTTTTGGGGGGGTCACTGCATCTCACCTTTAATCCTCAAACACTTAATCAGAAGATACTATTCTTATCTCAATCTGTGGCGGAGAAAACCAGACACAGAGAGGTTAAGTAACTTCCTCAAAGTCACCCAGCATGTAGACAGCCAAGTTGGGACCTCTGGAGTTTATCACTATCCTCCTTCCTGGCATAAGTGAGAGGAAAGAAGAGACAAGTACACCCAAGTATATAAAGGAGCCCATTCGCCTTGGGTGGGTTCCTCAGACTAAGGGCAAATGCTACCCAGAGACTGATCAACATGACTGCAGAGGAGGCTTCTGGAAGCCTCTAGAAAGAAGGAAGACAATGCTGCCCTGCCCAGCTCTGCAGGACAGCTGTCAGGTTGGGCTCAGGGACATCTCAGTGAGAGTCTCTGGATGGCCTGGTTACTCCTGTGTTGTTAAATCACTCTTTGAACAAAGAGTAGAGGTGGCCTCCCGTCCCTGGCCTGTGCTGTCCGTGGGGACTCCAGTCCCACCCCCAAGCACAGGGTGCTGGCCTGTGCCCATAACATTTCTAGGAGGTAGGCCATCAGGGCTGCAGCTGCTCCTATTCTGTCCTTAGCTGCCAGATGTGTGCAGAGCACAGCTGTGGTTTAGCTCTGGGTTACTTCTCTGAGAGAGGGTTAAGGCTTCATAAGGAAAGGCAGGAGGTGTCCTTTAAAAAAATCCCAGAATGTCTGGACTGGAGTGAAAAATTGTCTTCCTCATTGCCTTTGGGATAAGAACAATGGCTCCGTGACAGAAGCAGCAGGCCTCAGCTCAGTCCTTAGCTCCCCTCCATGTGCTGGGCCCACGAAGCTCCCTTCTCACCTGTGGCATCTGGCCTGAGAAGGTTCTGGTCCTTTAGCAGAAGAAAGCCCTGGGCAGGGAGCACACAAGGGCCTCAGTGACAGACAGGAGTATTCCTGAGGAGGGAGTAAAAGCTTCTGTGATGGCAGAGAAGCAGACATTGCTAAGAAGGTAATTAGCACTTTTCTCTGATTAGCAGCCAGAGAATTATTGAAAGGGATTAGATAGAAACTGTGAAAAGAGACTCAGGCAGCTGAGAGGTGAGAGGAAGGTACTAGCCTTTTGTCTGCTAAAGGAATAAAAACCAGCTTTATAAGCAGGCAACCGGCCTCTTTCACCCTCACCTCAGTGGTTCCCTTTCAGAAATGCATGCTTGCCTCTTACCACAGGGCCTTTGCACATGAACTCCATCATGACAGAAGGCATCCCCTTCATCTGGTTGGCAGAATAACTTCTCCAGCATGTCCTTTAGGGAGGTTTCTGGTCATCCAAGCAGATCCATGGAGGGTCCTTCAAACACTGTAAACTTTTCTGTAGCAGCAAACGCAGTTTCGCATTTGGACGGCAGTTTGATCGATCAGTGCCATTTCCTTCACAGCCATAAGCTCTGTGGGCGTGGGTGCCATGGCTGTTCTTGTACAGCACTGGGTCCCCAGCCTCCGACACAGTGCCTGGCACAGAGACACAAAGCAAATGGGATGGGTGAGCATATGAATTTGAGGCAGATCCAGCTAAGCCATGCCTGGCTTCCAGCACTTGGTGTAGCTTCAGGGTGGGTAAGAACACTGATCACTCCTAGGAAACCCCAGGGACTGGAGCATGAGGTGACCTTCACAAGACCCCATGGCTCATGTCTGGTGACATCAGGGCTCCTCTGGAACCCTTGAGAAGCTGTCTTCTCACCTTTACTTTAAATGAAACTTTGTGGTAGAAGTTTTATCATCATTATCATCATCATCATCATCATCATCATCATCATCATCATCATCATTTTTATTGTTATTGTTATTTTAAAATTAAAACAGGGACAAATAAGAAAGACACCACCAACCCCAGTGTCACATGGGGTTGTTTTCCCATTTCCTTCTTCAGGGCCACCTGCCTTGGAAGATAGCCTACCTGTCACTCTTAGATCACCTGGCATGAACCTCTATGCTTACATGGTTACAGCCAGGAAGTGGTTGCTATCTTAATCACTTTAGGCAACAGAGACTTGACAGGCGGTGCCGGAAGACGGGACTCAGTCCCTGACAGAGCGGGTTACAACGACCTTCCCATGCCTGCTTGGTGCGACCCAGTGGTTACAGAGATTGTTCTGTTTCCTGGCTTGTTAAAGTTGGAAGTGGGAGAGAGTCAGATGTCTTCCCTGGTGCCGCTTGAGCCCCTTACTCACATGACACCTCTGGCTTTGACCTCGTGCAGAAGAAGCCAGGGACCACACCATCGCCTTACCGTTGGCATGCGAGGCGGTTTGATGAGGTGAAGATTAAACGGCACATGGGCCAAGAGAGAGGATGACTCTGCAGCTGTTGGTTTCTGGGACTTGGACCGTAGCCCCTCTCCTTAAAATTCGTTTTATCTGAGAGTAGAGGACACTTGTGTGTTGAGCAGATAATTTTATTTAGAAGCAGAGGGATGATCCAAACACCAACATTTTTTGTGAACTGATTAAATCTCTGCTTTTATTATTCATGGCCTGATCATTTGCTTGACCAGGGCTTAAAAAGATGGCGAGAGGCCAAGGATGTCTGCTGGGCATCTCACGTGGTCTTCAGAAATGAAAGCACCTGGTAGCTCATAAACAGGCAACTGTTCTGAGTCCCCACCCCACCCCATCAGTGTGGTGTCGGGCTTATAACAGGCCCTGTTCCCTGCCTTGCTCAATTTCAAGGGCTGTGGAACTAACCCTCAGAAGATGTCAACAGAAGATGAAGCGATGCATGGGTGTCAGGCAGAGCCACCATCCGTCAGAAGCTATGTCTCTCATCTACCTCTCACTGTGGACGTACAAGCTTTGCCCCACCCCCACCCCGTTCTCTGAGAAGTGAGGCACAGTTAGACTTCTGCAGTTCAGGGGCAAGAGCTCAGAGAACGTCTCCTGTGACGTTTCCATACGAACATGTCCTGGGAGTCACTGAAAAAGGAAACATATCCTCTCTGCCTTCCTTCAGCATACCCAGGGCTGCTCAGGAAGCCCCGTGTCTGTTCAGGAAGGAGATAAAGAGACCCTGAGGCGTGGGAGGTGGAGAGGCAGGAGGAACCTTTTGACCCCAGCCATCAGTAGCAGACTTCTCTGTTTCTAAATGCCTTTAGGTGTGACGAGCCCAAGCTGGTTGGAAAGTGTCAAAAGCATCTCCGTTAGGTCCTGCATCTCTGGCTCCAGTCTGCCTTCTGCTCTTTTGCCCATTCAGGAACTTGTGGGGACTGTCCCCCTCTGCTGTGACATCCAGCCTGCCTTCCTGGGCACCAATCTGCTCCTCCTCTCTCCCTTGGCTTCTGAGCTGTGATTCTCCCCTGCTCTCCCCTCCCTCTCCCTCCATTTCCCCTCGCACCCACTCTCCTGATGCTGGTCCTCATGTTCTAATGGCTCTTCCTCCTTCCCAGACTCTTCTCACCCACCCACGTCATGAGGTGCTGGTCGAGCCCCCTTTACCTCAGACTGCAGCTTCCACTTCTCTTTCCCTGCCCCTGGCGTGGAGGGCTGGCAAGCAGTAGCCTCTGACTTCCATGTGCATGTCCTTGCTGCCTTACCCTTGCTTTTGCATTCATTCTATAAACATGAATGAGCTTTGCCTCAGCCACAGTGCTGGGGGCCAGGGATAGCTGAGAGAAAGACAGCCTAGCGCGTTCTCCACCCTCATAAGCAGCACTGCTGCCCTTCACTGTCCTTCGAGGGTACGCACTCTCCTCCGCGCCAACCCCCTGCCTCTCCTGTCACTTGGATACAGGACCGCTTGAGCTGACCCCTGACCCCCCGACAGCCATTATGCTTTTGTTCTTTCCTGGTACTCTCCCTTCTCCTGTGCTGACTCTGTGGCTCTAGGCCTGCACATCTCATGACCGGCCCATCCTTCCCCCGGGACCATCCTTTACACACTAGCCGGAGAGATGCTTCAAACATCTGACCGCATCATGAGGCTTCCTAGGGACTCTGTCACATGCCCAGGAAACGTGAATACACTTTTACTCTTCTGCTCTGGGTCTCTTCAGATGCCATTCCTCTCTCACTTTGTATCCACTTAATCCCTTCCTTCCAAGACCAACTTCAATGTCTTCAACAGTTCTACAAAGAAAAATATCGAGTTTCTCTCTGTGCTAGGCTTTCTTACACATGCTTGCAATATGTCAATGAACAAACAAAACCACCTCTGACCTCTGGCACTTATAACCTGACAGCTTATAGCCACAGCACTCGGACAGGAAGAGGCATACAGACACCATATAAATCCTGTAAGAGCTAAGGGTAAGAACTCTCATGCAACTGATTTCTTGAACAAATTAAAGGGTTAATTTTTTTGTAAGTATATGTGTTGGTGCATGTGTCACCCCTGTGTTTGCAAGTGGCCCTCAGAGGCCAGCAGGGGGCGCTGAGATTTGGGGACTGTAATTACAGGTCATTGTGAGTTTCCTGACGGGTGTTGGTAACCGAATTAGGAGCTTCTGGAAGACCAGCAGCATTTTTAACTGCTAAGTCTTCTGTACAGCCCCGCCAATTCCTTTTGAAACTTTTGATTCACGTGTGTGTGTGTGTGTGTGTGTGTGCGTGTGTGTGTGTGTGTGTGTGTGTGTGTGTGTGTTTCAGAATGATAATTTTATTGAAGAAAACCCATCATTTTGATCAGATTTACTCCCATTAGCCTCTCCTCCCCTTCCTAACCCCATAATCCTTACCATCCTATTCCCAAATAGTCTCCTTTCCATTTTCCTGTCAAATGTGTGTATGCATGTACACATATGATCCTTATCTATGTCTCTCTCTCTCCCTATGGTAACTTAGGTTTCCTATGAGAGAGAGAACATGCTGTATCCACGAGATGAATGCATGAAGAAAATACAGTATGTGAGAATCATTATGTGGGAACCATTTCAGGGTTCACAGTGAAAGCCAGCCTACCGCGGAGCTGCCCTGAGCCTGGCCTTCTCCCAGACACAGACTGTCGTGTTCTTTTCTGTGGCTTACCATTCCCAGTACAGACCTGACCTTCCAATGGCTACATCTGCTCACTGACCTCTGCTAGCTCCAGAATTTTCTCGCGTGTGTCTGGCTGCTCTGCGTTCAGAAGCAGCTCAGGGTTCCCTGTCTCCAGCTTCCGTTGGCTACAGCTCTCAGCATCTTGAACTACAACATACATGGCTGTGCTCCATGGCTTCTTTCTTGGGTGAGCCCAGAGGCCAGTGAGATCTCAGCCTTTAGCCTCAGTTTTCTCATATATAAAATGGGAAGAAAGAGAGCTTTCTGTTGACTTTCCATTTTTCTGTTATAAAGTTTGCAGTGTTTGTTGTGATGACTAGTGTTGCTTAACAGGACCCAGACTATCCTGGAGGGTGGCCTCTAGGCAAGTAGTTAGGAAATTATTTTGATTATGTCAATTATGGGAAGAATTTTAGCTGTGAGCAGGGCCATTCTGCTCAGGGGACCCTGAGCTGCCCAGTGTGATAGAGAGAGGACACACTGTGTACCTGCATTGCTCTCTACTTCTTGACTGTGGATGCCAGGAGGACATTGGTTCAAACTCCTGCGGTCCCCACCACAGTGAACTGTACCTTAAACTGCGAGCCCAGTAAACCCTACCTCCTTTAAGTTGCTTTTGCCAGAGTGTTTTATCACTTCAACCGAGATACTGAGACACAGGGTATTGTTAAGAGCTGGGACATCAGTGGGTGGTGTGTGTGTAAGGATGTTAGTTGCTGTTGGCGGTAGTGTATGTTCGTGTGTGTGTGTGTGTGTGTGTGTGTGTGTGTGTGTGTGTGAGAGAGAGAGAGAGAGAGAGAGAGAGAGAGAGAGAGAGAGAGAGAGCCAATGTATGTGTGTGTATATGTGTGTGTGTGTGTGTCAGGATGTCAGTTGGTGGTGTGGGTATATCAAAACATGTCAATTATGGTATGTGTGCATATGATGTCAGTTGTTTTTGGTGGTGGTTCTTGTGTGTGTGTGTGTGTGTGTGTGTGTGTGTGTGTGTATGTGTATACATCAGTGTGTCTCTGTGTATGTGCATAACATCATTGGATGGTGTGTGTGTATGTGTGTGTATGTGCATTAGTGGGTGGTGTTTGTGTGTGTGTGTGTGTGTGTGTGTGTGTGTGAGGACATTTGTGTGTGTGTGAAGCCTTTGAGGTTCTGCTTACAGCGACACTTTCCAGCCTGAGGCAGGGTAGATGGGAGGTCTTTGACTGACATGGGCTCTCACCTGATGTTATCTGTGAGTGTGACTCTAAGCAGGAGGCCCGGGGGCTGTGCACAGACATAAATGGACCATCATCGATTTTGTTTCTCTCTTTTCAAACAGCAATTTGGAAACCTTTGTAGAGACCAGCATCCAATTTCCCCATTTATATCACTTCTCAGAAAGACACTCAAACCCTCCATTTTTCTGTTGAAATCTCTCCCTTTCTACCCCTTGTTCACCCCGCTGGCTCCATCTGTACTCAGACTTCGGTTGTGATTGTGAACACTGGTCACAATTAGTTAATTCCTTTCTCAAAATCAACAAGTGGGTCTCAGAGGAGCTGCCAGGATTAGGACTTAATGGAGGGAACAAACAAATATTAGCTTTCCAAAATGTACGCCGGAATGCACATGCATGCCCTGCACCTAAATATGCACATGGGGAAACAGTGCTATGCCATTAGATGGAATGATAATAGTCTATATTTGCTCTGCTGATCCCAAGGGTGTGTAGGAGAGATGCGTAGATCTGATGCTCCCCGGGCTCTCAATCTACATAAGTTACAGGAAGATGTGTGATTTGTTAGCGTCAGTGGGAAAGTGGGTAGCAAGCAGAATATTCTGCTCAAGTTAAAGGTTGCTAAATTGGCTGGCTTTGGTTCAGGCTTCATTTTTCTTCCATGGATGGATGCATGACTTGCAGAGGAAGAAGGTGGCAGTGGCCAGAAACTGTGCTATAGAATGGGGGAATCTCCAGGTGCTATTTGAACGTAAACACCAGGAGCCAAGATACAGAAGAAACTAGTTAGGCCTTGATGGATGAGGAGTGTGTGTCCTGCCAGGGCAAGCAGGGGCTGTGGAATCTCACAGTCTCCAAACCACTGTGCTTTGTAATGGATATGACCTCCTTTACCGGGTACATGCATGAGGAGGGAGGGCTGTTCCCTCAGGAACTTCCCAAGTTGTCATAGACAAGCATTTTCTCATAGTGACAAGGAAAGTGACTAATATAGGAGTTCACTGAGATTAAACAAGATAACCTAGAAGAAGTGATTGTCACAATAAATATAAATAGACAGAAGCAATGGGCATGAACTTGCGTAATCCTCAATATCAATGATGATAGCTTTGCTCATATTAATAGCCCAAGGAATGGAGGCTTAGTAAGGTTGGAATGTTTTCTCAAGTCCACCCACAGATATAGTGTGGTGAAGAACTGAGGTTAGGACTTCGTGTGAGCCCAGAACCTAGTTGACTCCTACTGTGCTGGGTTACCTATGGGTAGAATCCACTGGGCCTATTTTTGGTTCTGGCAAAGCAATTATAGCCCAGGCTCCTACTAATCTATTTTCTGTCCCCGTGGATCTTTCTGTTCAGGACATGTCATAGCAATGCTATCACACAGTAGCCATGACCCCTATGTTTGCCTGCAGTTACTGAAGAAGAAAGGAGAAGGCAGTGCAGCCTTGGAGTCAGCTCAAGAGGGGAATATGGCTCACACAGGTCCCTGTGCTCTGGAGGCCCGGGGTCGGCTCTGGTAGCTGCCAGGACATGTTTCTTGCTGAAATCTATTCCTCCAGTCTGCTTCTGGAGTCACATGGACAAGTAGTCCTCCTTGTCTGAAGGTTTTTGGTTTTGGACTCCTGAAGACCAAGTAACAAAAGTTCAGATAAAGAGAACACTGCTCAATATGCATTCACTGCTTGCTTTTGGACCCTGAGGATTTGGGTAGCAAGAGTCCCATACTTCAGAGTCTTGGCTCTGTCTCTCATTTCCATCATCCCAACTTCCCCTGGCCCCTGCAGCTCTTGCACACCGCACTCTGATCCTCCTGGCACACCCCCGACCCAGCTGCTCTCTCTCCCTTGCTGAGCATCCCCTGCTCTTTCACTGTCTCATACTTACAACCTCATTGATTCATGAAGCCATCCATGCATCCGTCCCTTTACCTACCCACTCATCTGTCCATCCCTCTGTCACTCCATCCACCCCTGTATCCTTCCATCTCAGTGTCTATCCATTCATCCACAGGCCCATTCATTCTTACATGTCTGCGTCCATCCACTTACCAATCGTTTACTTCTCTCTTCAGCAAATCATGTTCTGAGTTTCACCATGTACCAGAAGTTGGGCAGGGTATTGTTGCTGTGGAGATGAATTGACATTAATCTGGTCGCATAGAAACAGATATTTAAATAGACACTTAAACTATAGAATCAACAATAGAGGCCTGGACGATGTGTTCTGGGTGCACCATGGGGATGGAAGGGAGAGAGGAGATGGCAGCCTCTTCTCATTTACCCGGCAGGCTCATCATAGGCCCCTCGTTCAGCAGATCACAGAACTAAGGCTCATCACCATGCCATGGAGGCTCCTGCACCCTTTGGATAACCAGGACACCATTAAATGCATTTTATAGATGTAAAACAGAGGCCGAACTTTCCTTGCAGGAGTAACTGCTCCAGGAGAAGGCAGTCATATCCTCTGGCCGCTCAAGAGCAGATGTGGTGAGCCCCTGGCTGCCTGGCACTTACCTCCCTAGACTCTCCCTGTGCTGATTGGTTCCAGTTCTTCCAGGAGTGGGGTGCTCCAGCCCAGGGTGGCCTCCCTCCCTTCCCCTCCCATGCATCAGGTTCTAACTCACAGCTTCTCCCCAGCATGCTTTGTAGGATGACTCCACGGGGATGAACAGGCTGTGACATGCTCTGTCTCAGCTGGGAGTGCCTGACAGAAAGACAGGGTGAGGATGCCAGGTAGTGGTTGGCACCTTGTGCCATCCTCTGCTCCTCCCTGGAGAGACAGAAGTCACCTGGTGCCACAGATCCAAACCTCCATGCAGACAGACACTGTCTGTGTGATCTTGACATGTGACTTAACCTCTACAGCTCACAGCCCGGCCATGGAGCGGTAGCCTTGGCATCACTTGGAAGCTGAATTGCATCTTAAGATTCCATGAATGATGCCTTAAAGTCAGGAAACAGTGCTCCTTAAAGTCAGGAAACAGTGCTCCTTAACGTCAGGAAACAGTGCTCCTTAAAGTCAGGAAACAGTGCTCCTTAAAGTCAGGAAACGGCCCCTTCGCTTTCCTAACTGAAACAGGGTTTCAGTTCCCATAAAGTCAGTGTGAACACTAAACATGTTTGAATCTTTCCTAGTGGTTTATCCAATCATTTCTGATTGGTCCAGAGATGAAGGGGGATCCTGGGAGGTGGGTGCTTGAGTTTTAACTCCAAGGTTAAAAGTTTCTTCCTGTTTTGTGCCTAATCCGTGCCACATGATTGACATCTACAACAGTTAGGACACATGGGAAAGAGTCACGGTGGGGCGGGGTTGTTTTGTATTTGCTCTGTTGTTATGCTGCCGGGTTGTCCTGCTTGGGTTTTCTGTCACTGTTGTGGTTGCTTCTTTCGTGATTACATAGCTACAATAATCACGACTCTCATTAACAATGTTCCCAGTGTGTGAGTAGCAGAGCACGTGGTCTCCTAATCACAGCAGCCTTTGCAAAGGGAAGAAAACAGAGTTATGAGGACTTTATGGAGGCACATTCTCTCTGATGCCATCTGTGCCATTAAGAACTTGAGCCTGGGTCTGGGGAGATGTTGCTGGTGGGTGAAACACTCGCCAGGCAAGAATGAAGACCCAAGGGCTAGCTCCAGAATCCACATGAAACCTACATGCAGCTGTGAGAACATCTGTAATGTCTGTGGTGTTGGAGGTTGAGATAGGAAGGGAGCCCGGGGTCATCGATCATGCAATCTATCTGGAGTTCCAGTGACAGGGCCTGTCTTAAAGGAATAAGGTAGAGACTGATTGAAAAAGTGTGTGTGCATGCACATGCGCACACAAAAATGTACACACACACACACACACACACACACAGTTGGGGGACAGAGAGCGTGAGAGAGAATTTCCTCTGCAGGCCAAGGTCACAGGGTGGTTCATAGACATTTCGAGACATGAGGGGGACATTTTTTTAAAAGAGGCCATTTTACTCTACTGTTAGCCACCAGGTCTTCCCCTTGCAAGAGTTCAGGGAAAGCCTGGGATGATGTCTTTCCAAAACTGAGGTGGCCTCCTTCCTTTCATCCTTCAGCAGCCCAAGATGAATTGCAACAAAGATGACTTGCTTGCTTCTCCTTCTCGGTGCAATGGCTTAATGACAAGCCAGTGTTGTTGCCGGTAACTTATTATGTCTCACGTCTAGGTCGCAGCAGCTGTGGCTGTCAGACTGTCTGAGGAGAGCCAGTCTCAGCATCATAGTGTGGAAAAACAGAAACAAGGGTAGGGTGAAGCGGTCCAGAAGGGAAGAGGGAGGTGAGTGGAGAAGGGTGAGAAGGGGAAGACAGTAGACAGAAGAGGCTTGCGTTCTCCGGATCCAAGGTCATCACAGTACGGAAGACTAGTACAGTAATCTCTGTCGCTTTGCCTACTCAATGCGGTATCAGGGATCTTCTGGAATATAGATCAGAAAAGCCAATTTCAGTTTGGCTTTGAGAAAGAAAGATAATAAATGAAGACATGCATCTGACGAGAGTATGTTCCCTCCAGGTATGGCTTGACCAAGGTGATCAAGAACAGCAGGGCCCCAACCTCTCCGTGTTTCAGCTCAGTCATGCCTCAATGGTTTTCTTTCTCAAGATAGCATAGAGTAGGAGATCTGATGGCTGCCAGAAACTTCAGCTGAAGAACCTTCCATGTTAAAGTAAAAAGAAACTGTAGCTTTAAGAATCCTTTTTTCTCTACAAACCTCGAGAGAGACACTACATCTGGACTGGTTCAGGACAAGTTTTTGGCCTAAAATTAATTATGAGACACCATGAGAATTAAATGAGCCCATTGGCTTGTCTAGGAAAGAGAAAATGATGGCTTTCTGAGAAAATTCACTATTATCAGTAGAGGAAAAGTGAACACTTAGTGGTCGAAAGGCAGCTGTTCATCATATGGCTTCTAAAGCCACATGCTTTCTCAAGAAACAGTATCTCCGACACATGGCTTCAGAGAAGTCACAGCCGGAGTGGCTCAACAAAGATGGTTGTGGAAACTTCAGTTTCCCATCTCTCCAGACACATGACCATGTGGCCTTCAAGAACGTAGACCCCTGGCTTCGGTGAGAGTGAGGCTTTCCATGGTGCTAACTGCAGATCTCCACAATTGTTAGGGACCCTGCCTGGCATGCTGGGACCAGAGGCTCACCTGCCATTTTTCAGTGCAGTAGATGAAGCCAACAAGGGCCTTTGCTGTGTCTTAATTTAGAAACACGGGCCTGCCTCTCAGCAGGCATCTGTTCATGGTCTAGAAGCATGGCTGTCCCAGGAGCAGCATGGTCATGGATCTGACTAATGCCAACTATGTTGGGCTGTCCTAGAGGAGTTTCAGCAGAATCCAAGAAGTGTACCTCTTTATGCATAGATATAGTTTCAGTTGTATTTCTTCGCTTGAGACATGGTTTCACTATATAGCCTAAGCTAGTCTGGAACATGCCTGTTTCCTGAGTGTAGGTGCTGGGGTTACAGGTATGCGTAAAACAAAACAAAACAGCCCTGTTTTTCTTTCCAGTCATTTAGTTCTCAACAATAACAACTCTGAGACTAATTATTTATTATTAAATGCCTAGGCCATAAGCTTTGGCTCATTCCCTAACTAGATCATAACTTATTTAACCTGTTCAAACTATTCTATGTCTTCCATATGTCTCCCTCAGCATCTCCCTCAAATCTCTCCCAGTGTCTCTTTTATTAGCTTACAATTTCCCAGGAATCCTCTCTCTTCCTGCCAGTGTCCCACCTCCTGTTTCCTGCTTCAGCTCATTGGCCATTGGCTTTTATATTGACAGGTGATGCTTATCAGAGATTCTCTCTACAGGGACATGCCACCACATTCTTCACACTTAGATGTACTTTTTCCTCCATCCCTGAAGCTCTCATTAGAGGGAAAGCTCTGGATGTGTCTGGATGACATATTAAAGAAAGGTCCAGAATCCTCAGAAGATCTGGAGTATTGCACCATGGTGGTGAGCTTTAGGTAGCAGTTGGTGAAGGGGAGTAGCATTCAGCTATTTGCTTGGCTGCTGTCTATTCTGAGCAGATGTGTTAGAGGGAAAATAGAACAGAGTCCAAGCATCCCTCCCAGGTACCTAGAGCACTTAAGCAGAGGAGTTACTGGTGGTATCATCTACCTAGGAAGCTGGTACAGATCTCTTTCCATTCAGTAGGGGGCGTCCTGTGTGCAAAACAGTCCCTGTGTCCTTCATTGGAAGGATGTGGGTCCCAGGGCCAGGGTCAAAGCTACTATCCATCCACTGTTGATACCAAAAGAGCCGGGCTGACCTTTCCTTCTTTATTATTTATCACAACATATAATTTCTGTGTGGTGTGTGTGTGTGTGTGTGTGTGTGTGTGTGTGTGTGCACGCGCGCGCACACACGCGCACGCACTGGAGATCTGAACCCAGGTCCTCTTGGTTACACAACAAACGCTCTTACCCACTAGGACATCTCTACAGCAGGCAGAGCTGTTTTTCTACTCATTTTTCAGATGTGAAAACAGAGGGTTAGGAAGTGGCCTGGCAGTCCTGCTCCTGTCTGCCTACCATTTAGGTTCTCTGTGCTATGTACTTTCTATATGTTGTCCTGACACAGGCAAGGAAGGAGCCCAGCCCAGGATCAGAGAATCATGTCTGTGCTGTGCCACTGACAGATGTGAAATGTAGTATAAGCCATCCATGTTCAGAATCCTGAGTTTCCATATCTAGAAAGTAAGAAAGCTGGATATTGACTATGATGATGATTTGTGAATTAAACATACATGTGATAGCAAGACTTGCTGGCTTCAGATATGGCTTGACCAAGTTGTTCAGCAAGGATATCAAAACTTGACAGCCCGCCATTTCCCAGCTTCGAGTGCCTCCACTGGCTTTCTCTCAGATGGTGCAGGGTGGTCTGATGTCTGCAGAGATTCCCTAGACAGACAGAAAGGGCGAGATTCTGAAGCCTCGGGTTAGGGTTATTCAACTCTGCTCCTGTGAGATGATGTTTCTAAGCTTTATCTCAGACCATCTTAAGGGGTAAGGCCAGCAAGGGCAAAAAAACGTTGTTTTTTAAGTTCAAGGATATGATAGAGTGACTTAAGAAAGTTAAGATAAAGTTCCTTGTATTTAAATTTAAGTACTCACATGCAGCTAGTCGGTCCTGTTCTGGGAGCCCACCCTAGGCTGAGGTTGTGGGCTTGGTATGTGGAAGTGGTAATGATCTTACTCTGAGCATATCCTGACCCTCTATTTTTGAAAGCCCACGGAACAGATTGTAAGTGAAGACTGTGTTCTTGTCTCTGTGTTAGAGCACTTCAGGCACCCAACTCCCTTTCTGGGAACTCATTGCTTACCAGAAACTGTACTTTTAACCCCTCCCTATGGCCAGCCATCTCCCCCAGTGTGCATTCAAAGGAAACCATCACTAGCCTGAAAATCTGCTACAGTCACCCCTTGGTCTCCTTACAAGATTACTTCCAGAACTCTTATCCAGACATCAAAGCCCACAGACTCTCTAGGCCCTTACATAAAATGGATGTATATTTGCATGTAATTTGCATAGATCCGCCTTACTACTTATAATACTGGATACAAGGCAAATGCTATGCAAATGATTGCTGTCTTGCACCACTGAAGAAATACAGCAATGCCTATTTGCTCAATGTAGATGTAACTCTAAAGTATTTTCAGCCAATTGTTGGTTGAATCTGTGGATGTGGATACACAGTGTTGGTTGCATATGTATAGATATATATGCATATATTTATTTGCATAATGCCCTATGAAAAGAGAAAATCCTGCTGTTTGCAACAGCATAGATTAATCTGTGGGGCAGGATAATAAGCCAGAGATAGGAAGACAAATACTGCATGGTTTCAGTTACATGTGGGCTGATCTCAGAGAAATAGAATAGAGATGGTTGCTGGGGCCCAGAGGACAGGAGGAGTCAGCACATGTCAGTCACAGAGCCCAGACCTGCATGTATAAAGTTCGTAAGTGATGGTGACCTAACGGAAACATGGTTACTGATCATGTTTTGTGTGCCTGAAGTTTGCCATTGGTAGATCTCAAATATTCTCATCTCTCACACACAGAAGGTAACTGTGAGGAGATAGATGTGTTAATTAGCTTGATTATGGTAATCATTTCACAGTGTATACACATATCAAAACATTATTTTGTGCATCATGGATATATACAACTTCTATTTGTTAATTATTCCTCAATAAAACAGAGAAAATAAAGAAAAACTTGAAACTTCTGATTTGGAGAAAGAAGAGTTCAGGGAACAGCGGTACTGGATTACTTAACAAGAATGCTGAGGGGCTGTGGGGGCCCTCAGTTGTCAAAAGGCCTGAGGTGCAACCATGAGGACCCACACAAACCAGGCACGGTGCACTCGTTATTCCGAAGTTTGCCACATGGCTCTTTGGTTCCTTACCCTGCCCAGTGATCAATGTATCAGACCCCTAACGTAATTGTACCTAAGACCCTCAGACACTGTAATAGATACTGAGTCCCAAATGCTTACAATGGGGCTGCTTTGAGGTGCAATCTTGTTCTGAAGCTTGTGGGAACCAGGGAACCATTTTCAATAGGCATGGGAGGGGAACCTTTCTCCTCTGTGAACTTTAGAATGACAGGCACGCAGCAGGTGGAGGAGTGGTTGAGCCAAGCGGGAATTTACCCACCGTGGTCTGACAGAGAACCACCAAGCCTCTGACTGCAGGCAGGTACAACCAGGAGAGGCAAAAGTAATAAACCTCTAGGGGAATGAGGATGCAATGACTGCCCATTTCCCAGCTTGGGTGGTGGTTGGCTGCAGGAGGCAGCGTGGGAAGGAGCATTCTTTTTTTCCTAGCAGGAATGAACTGGAGGACTGGATTCAGATTGTAGAATGATCTGATGAGTCAGGGTATCTTGAAGCAGAATTTGGCAGTTACGATGATGGGTGGGATGATTTTAGGATATGACCCTGGGATGTGATTTCACTCCTCCCTTGCTTCAATTTCCTTGATGAATCAATGGACGATTAAACGATCTATGATTGTCATGTTTTTTTCCCCCCAGTTTCTTAGGAGTCTTCTTTGTTGGGTGGGTGCCTCAATAGGGAGTCCATGTAAGCCTCTCTGTTCTGGATAACTGGAAGGAAGGAGTGTTTCAAGGTAGCAAAACCTTAAGATGCTGAGTTGAGATGGCCTGACTTTGACCCTCGGCACTGCCATGTACTTCTGCAGATGGATTTTAGCACACTCACGTTTGCAGCCTGTTTGGAAATATGGGATGTGGGGACACTAACAATGCTTCCCATTATTGATACCCTGGGCTGTGGTGGTAACACTGAGGAGAAAGAGGATAGATGTGATGGAGAGGAGGATGAGGAAGAGGAGAAGAAAGAGCACAGATGTGATGATAGTGGTGGTAGTGGTGGTGGTGGTGAAGGAGGAGGAGGAGGAGGAGGAGGAGGAGGAGGAGGAGGAGGAGGAGGAGGAGGAGGAGGAGGAGGAAAGGTAAGAAGATTCTTCAATGGGACTTGTTCATCTTGTATACATGTCCTATGCTCTTATCTGAATCTTCACTCTCATCAATTTAAAAAACTTTATTTATTTTATTCTTTGAGAATTTCATACCTGTATATAATAAAATATCATATATGCTTCCTAATTCCCCTTTCCACTTTTTTCATAGCTACCTACTATGTCTCCTCTTTTAACTTCATGTCTCCTCCTTCTGCTCTTCACTCCTCCTCCTCCTCCTCCTTCTCTTCTTCCTCCTCCTTTTCTTCTTCCTCCTCTCTTCTCCCCCCTTTGATATCTTACCAAGTCAAATCAGTGCTGCCCCATATATACACAGGGATGATTCCATCCACTGCAGCCCGGAAAACCTACCAGTAGCCACACCATTAGAAAAGAGTTCCCTGCCCCAGCAGCCATTACCTGCCAATAGATCTTCAGTCAGGGTGGACATGGAGAACAACTCACACATCAATGCTGGAGTATTGACTGGTTTGGTCTTGTGTGTAACCACAGCATCTCACGGGACTCCTCTCCATTAGCCAGCTCTTGCATCATGATCTCAGTATCTTCTGCAATGCTCTCTGAGCCTTGGTAGCAGTTACTCTCAGCACTGTGACTAGTTGTGGATCTTTGCCCAACCACTATCCACTACAGAGAAAGGTCCTCTGGCCAATGTTGAAGGCTGAGCAGTGTCTTGATGTTTTCCTTCTACCAAGGATAACCAAGAGATGGAGATAAAATCTATTGAAAACCTCAGTTGATCTCCTGATGAATTACAAGTATACCAGGGATCACTGGGACAGTCCCCTCATAGAAGAGAACTCCTGAGTTGTGTCTCTGCACCTTTGCTGCCAGGCCTGCACATGCCAGGCCATGCCCACACTGTCAAGCAGCAGAAG
>NC_067481.1:104377445-104479945 GCF_947179515.1 Apodemus sylvaticus | reverse complement strand
CTCTCAAACAGGGGATTTTATACATTAAAAACCAAACATAATAACTCTTAGAAACCATATCCAGTGAAACAATGACTAATACCAACAAAAAACATTTGGCACAGTAAGATATAAAAATCATCTGAGCATTACAGCTCTGAAACTATATGTTCAATGAACCACAAACAGAATAGGTAACATCATTATTAATAATATAAATCATCAAAATAGAATAATTCTAAAAGAATGTATTTAATAGGGTGGTCATTCAAGGGTAGTGGCATATTCTCAAGAACAGGTTACTAAATCTTTATGGTCAGTGTTCTTAGCTGCTGAGCTAACTTTCTAGCTCTATATGTTTAGCATCTAATGTCTGATTTTTTTTTATAAATCTTTAACTCATAAATTTAAACTATTTTAATTCTTTTTAATTAAACCTTTCTTTACCCTTTACTGAAACTCACCTCTGATGACACACATGTAGCCATATAAAATTTTATTGTTGTAAAAGTTTACATCTATCATAATAATTTTGTAAATGATTTAAAAAGTAAAACTTTGGTTTTCCCAGAGATAAGGTCATGTTAGTGACCCCATCTCAAGGGATGGTTTCTTACCCATTATTCTTGTTTAAGACCTTAGCCTAGGCTATCAGGAACCTGCAACTAAGAAAAGAAATGAAAGAAAACAAAACAGAAAAATTGCCATGAGAACTATGGCTCAGTATGTTTTCTCTGGCCTCGAGTTCCACAACCAGTTCCAGGAGCCCTCCTTCTTTTGAAGTCTAGTGTCTCAGTCTGTAGAACTTGTCACACAGATTTTACTGGGGTTGATGTGACAATGGAGAGTAATACACCAGAGAGAAAATTAAACTGTGGTGTAGATTATTGGGAATACACACAAAGGGCTTTGTGTCAGAACAGGAAGACACTTGCTCATCCATGTCTATGGTTGCACTAGTCACAACAGCCACACTATGGAGCCTGCCTAGGTGTCACTCCACGGAGTAATGGATAATGTGCCTGTGAAGGGTGCTAGGGTTGATTTCTTTCTGTACAGTGGGCTTGGCCATTCCTGTCTCAGTTCATGAAGACTCAGAGGGCATGTGCTGATTTGCAGTGTGATCTGGATTTGAAAGTAGATACCAATAGATGTGGATAAGGCAGTCTATGAGATCAGGTGGAGACCATAAGGTTTCTGGCAGTTCCCATGCAGTTCCCAGGACAGCCAGTGAAGAGGGAGAAGCAGACTGCTGGAATCAGGAAGCAGGGAGAGATGAACCTGACTCTTCTCGGTTCATCTTGTTCTTTACCTTCAGTATTGTGCTAATTATATCCAGTTGGAATACAAACAAACACTAAACACCAAAAGCCAAACAAACAACAAACAAACAAACAACAACAAACCCTCAAATCAGGAAGATTAAGTGCTTGCCCAGAGTGACATGTCTAGTTATCACAGAGTCAGGATTTGAATTTGGCTCTGAAGGTCTCAGAACACACAATATGCTGACTTGGAATCTTGACTGGTATACATAAAGAGTAAGACAGGAGTCTTTACTTGAAGTAGGCTATCACAGCCACCATGGACAACCCTGCAGTGGAACTATGGATAGTCTGAGCTGTTGAGATGCTTCAAGGCCAGAGAACTTTGGCATAGAGGAAGCCCAGTCTCTTGCTGTAGCATAACAACAGGTCTTGACCCCTGGGAAAATCTCCTTGTCTTATATTTACCGAATGCTTGGAATCTGACCTCAGGGCACTGGGTAGTTCCGTAAGGGGTGGAGTAGGTTGCTTAATTTTTCAACCCAGTGGCAGAGAGACACTATTGACAATAAAGCACAGGAGTGGCTTGCTTGGCATCTTGGAAGAATTTCTGCCCATCTGGATCTGTGCATAATATGTCTGTATATTTGTATATATGTCTAATATATGAACATATTTGTATGTGTGAGTGGGAGGACACACATGAATCAGAGTGTATGGATTCAGAGGAAAACCTCAGGTGTTAGGCTTTGCATTCCACCATGTTAGAGAGAGGATATCATGTTGTATGCCTCTCCGGTGCATACACTACACTAACTAGCCTGCAAATCAAGGAATCCTCTTCTCCCCTCCATATCAAGGCTTACTGGAGAAACACTGTGGTTACAAATGTGTGCCCTGTGTTTGGATTTATGTGGGCTCTACAGATTCACACTTTATCTTTGCACTTGCATGGCAAGCAGTTTACACCCTGAGCCACCTCTCCAGCCTCTATAATTGTTTTTATACCTACACCTACTATGCAGATGAGGAAATTCAGGCTTGGAAAGATTGAATGGCTTTTCCCAAGGGCAACCAGGTAAGTTTGTAACTGCAGTCTGAGCCCAGAAGGTTCACTGTGATCCACCCACTGGGTCAGGGTGTGAATGCATGTGTGGTGGTCATCTTTCTGTTGCTATGACCACCCCATCTTACTACTCTGTTCTCCATCTTCCCTGCTATCCTACAAACTTCTGTCTCATGTTCATGTCTGTTCATTTTGTTTTGTGAACCACTGAGATGAATGTGGGTCTCCTTTGTGATGGTGGGTTTAGACTCTGGTTGCCTCAATAGTAAAGACAGTGATTTTTTTCCTCTTCCAGAATCTATCATTAGCCAGTCAAGGAAAGGGAAGGGGTTCAAGGGGCCCTATCATTCACTCTGGAATGTCTATGACCTCTACACATGCACTAGGGCCTGCAAACACTCAGCCACTCACCCATTACAAATGAAAAATAAAAATTAGAAAAAATAAGGTAGTTGACACTTAAGGAATGGCACCTGAGTTTGTCCTCTGGCCTCCACATGCATGTACACACAAATGCATGCATATATACAAATGTGCACATGCTCACAAATAGGTATACATTTGGGGCTTCAGTTGGAGGAGCGAGTTCTTGGAATAGGTTGATGTAGGTGGTGGTGGTGGTAAAGGTCTTGCTTTGAATGTGACATTCAGGATGCACAAAGTGTGCAGTTTCAGACACTAACCTGTCCCCATTCAAGCATCTTCTGTAACCCAAGGACCTCAGTTCACAGTCCCCTTCTGGGACCTCAGTTCACAGCCATCTACTCGTGCATGTCATTGTCCTTCACTCACTGATGTGCCCAGGGCCAAGCCTGCTGCCAGCTGTGGGGACAGGGATGAAAACAACAGCTTCTCTGTCCTTGAAGAGCTCAGAGTCTGTTGAGATGTGACTGAAAAAGATGATTCGTCAATTCAATAATATTGGATTTCTCCAAATGCTACAGTAGGGAAAAAGATAACTCCCGAGTCTTTAAATCCATTACCCATTTTAATTGATTTAATTAGGTAAAATTCATAGAACTGTAATATTGGAAGGAACCCAGAAACCATTCATTTATTCCCATTTCTCCTCTTGCCTTCAGGCCATGCTGCAGCGAAGTAATCCACCAAACCCATGTCTTCCTGAAAGAGCAGTGTTTCCAAGAACCATACATAGCTCACTGGCCACTAAGATCAAGAAGATGAGATGGAAAAAATTGACATTTGTAGCTACAAAGTACTGCTCTGAAAGATGTGAAAAGATCACTCAAACACACACACACACACACACACACACACACACACACACACACACACACAGGAGTGTAACAAAATGAAAATGTGGTTGTAGTCAGAGAAGGTCACTTTGGCAAATCTTTTAGTTCTGAAGAAACACACACCCCAGCACTGATTACACACTGCTTTGTGATGGCACAGAGGTACATCTTTTGTTGAGTTGGCATTTGTTTTGTGTTCATATGTGGACACATGTGTGCTCAGGCATGCATACATACACATGCATTTAGAGGTCAGAGGAAAACCTTAGCATTCTTCCCCATTTATCTTAGCTTTTGAGAGGCCAACTAGGTTGAACTGGCCAGCCAGTGAGTTCCAGGAGTCCTCCTGTCTCTACCTCGCCAACCCTGGGATTACAGGTACCTGCTATATGCTAAGCTTCAAAGCAAGCAAGCAAGCAAGCAAACAAACAAAGCCATGTGTTCCTGTCACCATGCTTGCAAGGTAAATACTCTACCAGCTGAGCTGTCTCTTCAGCGCCCATGTGTTGTCACCTTGCAGCACAGTAATGTAGGTACATATGAATCCACCATGTTCTGATTGTAAACGATTCCAAGAGGGCTGTGGCTGTCGATAGAAGGGAGACTATCACGTGGTGTTCTCTGGACCTACCTATGCTTGGATACTTGGTTGTTCTATGACCACTTTGATCTTCAGTTTCCCTGTGAGCAATATCAACTTCACAGGACCATTGTGGGGACTTAATGAATCAAGGAATGTCAGAGGTTGTAAATCTGACAACTAAATCACTTGCTTGGCCAAGAGGAACTACTTTCTTCTCATGATTATATATTTGTGACACTGTTGGGATCATTGGGATCATAGAGGACACTTAACCCAGTACAAGTTTACCAAGGCTTTATCAAACTAGCACTTAAACCTCTGGATATAGTCTCGAAAGCTTTTCAATAGAATTTAATGCTTTTTACCTCATATACCAGAGTGCCTTTGTCTGTTGTATTCAAACACGTACTTCACAACAAGCCCACCTCTTTCCACCTGCCTCACCTCTATTCTTCTATGTGTCCAGTCTCTCTCTCTGTATCCTATTCACAGAAACGGTTCTTTCCAGCCTTTCCTTGCATCCCTGAAAGCAGAGATTCCACTGTGCCTGTCCCAGGAATTATCATTTCCCACAATCTAAAGCATATAGCAATGTGTTCTGCAAATGCTTGCCAATTGAAGCCGTAGATGGTTACATGGATCGGTGTCTGTGTTGTAACATGGGGAGGCTTAAGAGGAAGGCACAGAAGCACCCCTTGCACTGGATTATATAAACACAGCAACTGGGCAGCTTCTCTAGCTGGTGGTCCAAGGTACATGGCTTCAGAAATGGCTGAGTAGTCCAGGAGCTCTAACCGTGCCCTTGTGAACTTCCTCATACTTCCTGAGGTCTCTTCTTTTGTCTCTGTTGACTGCATTTTCATGTCACGACCCTGAGGACTAGACCAAATTGGTGTTATTGGACTGTGTGATCAGAAAGGGGAAAAGAGAGTGAACCTAGACAAGGAGGAGAGTACATCCTGCATGAACAAAATAGTTCATCTTCTTCCCTGGGCTGGCATGAACATGAATCCTTTCCAGCCTTCCTTTTCTGTGCCTACTGTGGAGCCTGGCACATCTCAGAAATATTTACTTTCAATTATTTGTGTGTATGTATGTGTATGTACATGCATGCATGAGTTCATGTGTGTATATTCATATATGTGCCAGTGCACACATTGGCACATATGTATGTGCATATGTGTGTAGAAACTAGAGAGAAGCCTTAGGTAATGTTCCTCAGGAGTGGTCTACCTTGTTTTTAAATAGTCTTTTACTGGCTTGAAACTTGCATATACATTTGGATGGTTGGTCAATGAGCTTCAGGGATCCACCTGTCTCTCTTTTGAAATGTGGCTTCTGGGAATCAAGCACAAATACTCAGTACTGCATGACATGCACTTTACCAAAATGAGTCATACCCCAAGCCCAGCACTTCAGAAATATTTCTGAATGAGCTGATGTTTTTCTCTGCTTTATAGAAAGGGCAGCTCTAAGTCTCTAAAGACATATCACTGCATAGCAACTGCCTGTGGCCTCACCCTCTGCATCATTCTTATTTCTTGGCAGGATCCGACATCCACATTCTTCCAGTTTGGAGCATCTATCCAGCAGCAAGCCACGGTTATGCTGAAGATCATGCAGGATTATGACTGGCATGTCTTCTCCTTGGTCACCACCATCTTCCCTGGCTACAGAGACTTCATCAGCTTCATCAAGACAACAGTGGACAACAGCTTTGTGGGCTGGGATATGCAGAATGTGATCACACTGGACACCTCCTTCGAGGACGCCAAGACACAGGTCCAGCTGAAGAAGATCCACTCTTCTGTCATCCTGCTCTACTGCTCCAAAGACGAGGCTGTCCTCATCCTGAGCGAGGCTCGCTCCCTCGGCCTCACTGGCTACGATTTCTTCTGGATTGTCCCCAGTTTGGTCTCTGGGAACACAGAGCTCATCCCCAAAGAGTTCCCATCAGGTCTCATTTCAGTCTCTTATGATGACTGGGACTACAGCCTGGAGGCGAGAGTGAGAGACGGTCTTGGGATCTTAACCACTGCCGCATCTTCCATGCTGGAGAAATTCTCCTACATTCCTGAGGCCAAGGCCAGTTGCTACGGCCAGGCAGAGAAGCCAGAGACCCCGCTACACACTCTGCACCAGTAAGAGAGCTCTTTGATTGTCTCCCAAAGATGGGTCAGAGTTTTGTTGCTATGAATGTTTGGGTCACAGTCATTGGTGGAAGTATAGATGTCACATACAAAACGCACATATTTACTTGGAGGGCGTTTTGTTTTGATTTTATGCTCATATCTCTTTTCTTCTCTTCCCATCTCACTTTAAAATTGATAAGTCATCTAATGCTGATTTTGAGTCAGAGTTTCATCGTATATCCATGGCTATTTTGGAACTCGTTATCTAGCCCAGGCTGGCCCTTTATCTCACAATCCAGGCTCCTGGGTGTTTAGTTTACAAGTAATGTTATAATGCCTGGCTAATACTCAGCTGCTTTTCTGCACTTTTCTTTTATTTCCTTTATTCAACTTCACACCTTGTAGACATCCACTTAAGAGTTTTCTTTTGTCTCTTTATCTTCCTCTCTGTCTCTTATCAATCAACTATCTATCACCTATCTGTCATGTAAATATTTTTAATATCCATACCATCCTCTTCCATATTCATACACTATCATCTGTTTATTTACTCTACACATTCATGAGAATTCAACTTTTTTTTTCAGATTTTTTCCCATTAGAAGCTCAGTTGCAGTGCTAACCTGCCTCTTTATGCCCTATGCAATTACTTGTCTAGATTGGTTCTAAGAAGTGGGATTTGGGGGTCAGATGTGTGCATAAGTATCCATGGCCAAACTCTTCTGTAAAACAATGGCACCAGTTTGTGTTCACACCAACAGTTGTGGAATCACTTAACTTCCCACCCCCTCAGCAGCATGGCCAGATTTGGGAGAATTGTCCACACTGATGCTTCTGGTCCCTGACTGAGAATTTCTTTTCTTCTTATATTTCAAGTGTTTTTGTAGGTCATTGAAGAACTTGGCAATCATCGATCTTAAAGCCACATTCCATTCTGCTGCATGATGGTAGCATAATTTATTTAACTGTCCAATCACGGTGGACATTTCAGTTGGATTTTATGTCTCTGGGAAGTGTCATGATTCTTTGTCGCCCATCATTATGGCTCTGCTGCTAAGATTTAGAATTATTATCCAGACACCCATTCTGCATGTTTGATGATGTAATCTGTGTTTCAGTTCTCACACAAAGAGCCTCATGGCTCTGTGATTAAAGGCTGAGCTGAGGAGGGAGCAGTTCTGTCCATGTTCAAATCCCATTTCCTTCACATTTTACAGTGCATGGGCAATCAATCACCTTCTCTTTCTGGGTCTCAAGTGCTGTCATAAAGTGATAATAACAGCCCCTGTTCTAGGTTGGTCCAATGTTAGCATGCACTGAGCTATCTGAAAGGCTCTACCACAGGTTCTAGGGATTTCTATTTTATTAGTCTGTCTGGGTGACCTCATAGAACTTGTATTCTAACACGTTCCTGGCTGCTGCTGCTAGTTCTGAGCCTGGGGGCAGGTCTGTGAGAACCAGAGTTCTGAGGGGTAGTCCTGAGTATGAAAGGAGGGAATATGATGTGTGAAAGAGAAGTTTCTTATGTTTTCACACCTGCTGACCGTTCAATAAGCATCGGAGTTATCAATGAAGTATGGCCCAATCAAAGATTGATTGCAGTTAGCCGAGCGTGTTGCTTGCCTACAGAGTACAGCCATTCTAAAACATCTCTGGAAGACTGTGAATATGAACCTGCTACCTTTCAGAGTTTACCTCTGAAACAGAACTGCACTTGTGTGTGAGTGTCTCAGAGCACATGTCAGCTGTCAATCACACCTTCTACCTTGTTGGAGACAGTATCTTCATTATTGGCCTACTCCGGTGCCAGGCTAAAACCCTTTTGCACAGCCCTGGATCCACCCTCCATCTTTCCTGTCACTGGGATTGAGATCTTTACACTGTGTCCTGCTTTTATGTGGTTTCTGGGAAATTGAACATAAGTGCTCACATTGTGAGACAAGTGTCTTTATCCTCTGAGACATTTTCCCAGTCAGGATGTACTTCTTCACAACTAATGTACACCCAAGAAAAATGGACTCTTGAATTAAGAAATCAAGTTCTTTTGACAGTGCCCCCCACCCCAATCGTGTTTCTACATATCCACTTTAAGCATCCTAAATAATCGTCCAAATTATCAGGAAAGAACTCTGATAATTCAGCGTGAAACATGGAAGCTTCTTAGGAAGTCAGGCTCAAAGCCAGCCCTAAAACAAGGGCGGGGCTAATGAATTCTTGCTCGCTTTAATAAGCTGTGCCCTGCAGCTGGCAGATTTAGAAATCTATTATTTTGTGGGAAACATAACTCAATTGTGAGGCAATTGAAATGTAATATATATATATATGAAAAGGATTTTTGGAAGGATAATTGCCAAGACATTCAGGTCCTTCCCAGGGACCACCCTAAACTCCATTTTTTAAGGAGAGAACAAAACAAACCCCAGCCTGTGAAGTGCCACTGTGCTGGCTCCACAGGCTTTACCTTAGAATGAATCAGGTTTTAAAAGGACATTTCCACCCCAGAGAAGCAGCCCGCCAAGCACACTAGCTCATTGCCCAGTGCCCTGGGCATGAAATGCCTTCCCATTCACACATGGGTGGTGGTGCACACCCACAGTAAGGCTGGGTGGGGTTCACAGTGGCCCACCCTTCTCTCCTGGCCACATTCCTCTTCCCTCACATGTACCCCAGCAAGGAAAGAGGGGAGCCCTGCTGAAATGCCCTTGTCTGGGAGTTGGAGACATCCAAAAGACAGTAACTCAGGGGAATTGAGGAGCTGTACCCTTCTGAGTCTAAACCATCATTCCTCTTACCTAGCAGATCTCTGTGGGCTCCTGGGATACGCAGTGGAGTTAAGATGTGACTTCTGTCCCCAAAGACCATAGTCTGTTGAAAAGTGGGAGAATTTGCCACAAAGTGAACTCTGGGCACAAGGACTCACTTTTTACATCTATTTCTTTACTCTGTGTATCTTTGTGTGTGCGCGTGTATCGTTGTGTATGCATGTGTGTGCACATGTATCATTGTGCACACATGTGCAGACTGGCTTTCTGGGAGCTTGTTCTTTCCTTTCTTTGGATGGCTTCCGGGTGTTGAATTCGGGTTTTCAGGCTTGACCGCAAGTGCGTTTTCCCACTGAGCCTTTATGCTAGCTCAAGAATTCCTCCTTTTTCAATAATGAAAAAGACAGGAAATAGTGCAGAATATGATAATGTGCTCAGCCCATTACTCACCACTTTGAATGAGGACAGTGTGTCATGTTTCTTTGAACATTTAAAAACAAACAGTGCATCAGCAATAGCGTAGAAGCCCCGGTCACAACACTCTTCAATCTTGCAAGGGAAGGGAAATTTCTACAGTGAGTTTAGTACATATGTGATCTGTGTGTGTGCTGATGTAGTTTCACTAAAGATGCTTGTACAGCCACATGCCTAATCTAGTTTTTTTTTTCAACGCATCCTAGTGACAACTAATTCATTCCAATCTGCTTGGCTTTAACCTTGTATTTTCAAGATCACTGGGAAGATAATGGAATTCCACTGTAGTATACATCTCAGCTGCCATTTTTGCATTCTGCTGAGCCCATGCTTCATCTTTTATCTAGTTGTCCCCAGTTGATGGGTATTTAGGCTGCTGATAAGGACAGGATCTGGCATCCACAGGCAGTGGGCAAATAAGGCTGAACCCAGCCTGCTCAGTGGGACTCTAGACTCTGAGCTTAGTGGTTCCTTGCTTCATTTTACTTATTCCATACTTTTAAAGCTGAATAAAGTTTTAATTTGCAAAGCATCCTGAGTACAGATAGCTTTCTTTAGTTTGACAGACAGTTGCAGCTGAATTCACACCTGGTTCCCATGAGCAGCATTGGCTAGCTGGGACCCCCTTGGGGCTATCCCAGCCTGCCACTGTGGGCCCCCAAGGTTATTGACTATAATCTTAAAGTTCCTGCAGTCAGGGTATTGGAACAGTGCACTGTTGCCCATGGTATGCAAGGGGCAGCTTATGGGGTATAGAGTATTCTGGAACTTACCATAGGCCTGTTTCTGTCTTTGTCATTTCAAATGGTGGGTTATAGAGAAAGGGGAAATTTTTCTTCATGTTTTAATATTCCTAGTTTTATAGAAGACACTTTGAAAAGAGCAGTCAGCATTTTCCAAAGTTCAAAAATAGCTCAGCCATGTTATGCAACCTCTTCCTTGCTACTGCAAAGTTATTAAACATCTGCTCCTTCACCAAGCATAGACCACAGCACACGTAACTCCCAGAATTGTGAAGGCAAAGCACGACCTGTTTTGCTGGTGTGGATCTCAGGCTGTTCATCTCAATTCTGTGCCAAGGCTCTGTCCCATTCAAGAGAAGCCAGGGAGGGCCACACAGTTAGGGGTGTGTTCCCTGGAGTCAGGCTGCTGTGGCTTGAGTCCCCAATGAGAGCGACTCCAGACCTACAGCTTTGGGAGATGCTCTCAACTCCTCCACATCTCCTGTCTTAGGTGTCATATGGAGATAAGGAAGGCATGTGCCTGATTGGCCAGTGCCTGGCATGTGGACAAGCAGGTTATAAATGGATAGTGCTATAAACTGAGCAGCCCTAGCCCCAAAATACAAAATCTCAATGCTCTAAAATCCAAAACTTGAGTGCAAATAGGATGCCACAAGTGGAATATTCCATGCTAACTCTCTTGGGATCACTAAAAGGATACAATTGTTTTCAGGCTTTGTGTTTAAGGACCATAAACCAGGCTGGAGCAGTATCTCAGTTGCTGAAGTACTTGTTTAGCATGTAGGAAACCCTGGACTTCAATCTCCATTGTAGCATACACTGTGTTTGGTGGTGGAGAACATCTCTAATAACAGAATTTGGGAAGTAGAGGCAAGGGAATCAGGAGTTCAAAGGTCATCTTTGAGAGGAGATAGATAGATAGATAGATAGATAGATAGATAGATAGATAGATAGATAGATAGATAGATAGATAGATAGAGGGGGACTCCAGTGTTCTTGTCCCCACAAATGTTGCCAAATCTGAAAAACTCTGAAAACTGCAATCCTTGCAGCCCGAGCATTTCTGACCGTCTGTGCTGACGACACCCGAAGGAATAAGACTGCTCATGAGCAGATGACTCTGCTCACCATAGCCCACAAATCTGTTTGCTCACACCGCAGGAGACAGTGCGAGCCTTTGGCGGGTTAGCTCTAGTTCTCTGTAGGTGGAGAGAGCCGGAGACCACTGCAGACCTGAGGGTCCAGGGAGGAGTGCTTTTCCCTTTGTCTTCTGTTAAGTCCTGGGAAGTAGTGCAAGGCATAGTTAAGTGCAGCTGGCTAGGGCATGGGAGGAAGAAGGTGTCTATGGTGAGCGCAGCTTTTCAAGAAGACAGCAGAATCCCACGATGTGGGAGCTTCCGGGCTTCTTTTTGATAGTTTTAAAATTCATTCTCTTGGCAATCAAAGCTCTGCCCTTTAACTGCTGTGTGGTCTCCCACATGAAGTCCCTGCCACAATTTGTGTTGTGGTTCTGTGGTTTTATGGGATGGAGAGAGTTGTATTTCTGCTGTGAGTGTACACATATGTGTTTATTTGGTGCATAGATGTGTATATGTGGCCACTCTTTCAAATTGGAAAGGGGACACCTTTCAGACTTAGGGAAACAGAAGTGGTTAAAAGGAGACTGAGTGCTTTTCTGACCACATCTTCTTGTCATGGGTTTATGTCAGGAGAACTATGTCTGGTGGGAAAGGCCTTGTGGTTGTGCTATGTGCATAGCAGGCTTGACTTTGAATGTGTTATGAACCCACTAAATGTAACATACTAACCAGTCTGAACCCCAGTTTCTCCTGAGGTTGGACAGCCCTGCCTCACTTGATCACCTCTTTCGCGTGCACATATACACACATTCTCTCTACCTCCCTTCCCTCTTCCTCTCCCTCTCTCCTCCCTCTCTCTCTCTGTGTACAGAGCACTGCATATTTAAATCTTTTTATCTTAGCAGTATTAAATGGTCGTTTACATGCAAAACAGTTAATGTGGTTCCTGACTAGTACCTGTCTTTCATAAATATACATCAAGTAACCACAACTTTCTACAGTTATTCCTGTAATCTATACTGGTCATGCTGCAAGCTATGCATAAAGCAGGGCAGAGAGTGGCTATATCTGCCCAGTTCTGGTGCTTTAAAGGCTTATTATAAATGTTGTGTGTCTTTTATCCAGGAATCTGAAATCGACTTTGTTAAAAGTGAGTTCTTGCCCCATGTTGGTTGGCCACTTTGCTGTAGTTGATATTTAATCTAAAATCAGGAGGGACAGGGTGGGGGATCTACCCCATCTTTGATCATTCAGTTCCCAGATAAAAAACATACAACCTTTATATTTATAATAAGTCTTTAAAGCATTAGAGCTGGGCAGATATCCACCCTCTGTGCTATTAGAATTTATTTCCCCATCAATATGATTTCCCATGTCCCATAGGCTGCTCCTACTCCCCAGTCAGCCCACACATGGCCAGTTCTTATGATTCATTATCCCATGATGTCTTCCTCTTTCCACCTCAGACCCCAGGCCAGGGAGCCCCACCTCGCCTATGTCTCTTCTGCCCAGCTATTGGCTGTAGGCAACTTTATTCACCAATCAGAGATAACCGTAGGGGTGGACAAGGTTACACAGCATCACTTGTGTGCACACAGATTCTCTCATCCCTGGGGCAACCAGGCCTGGGAGCCAGTGCTTAGCATTACAACACATAAGAACAGAGACCAAACCTCAACACAGCTGCATGTCCCAGTTTCACTTTTATAGGATTTATTTTATCTTTTCATTTTGTCCCTGTGTTTGTGTTTGTGTCGGAGTGTGTGCACATGAGCACAGGTACCAGTGGAGGGCAGAAGAGGGTGTTGCGTCCCCTGGAGCTAGATGCATAAGTTGTTATGAGCTGTGTGATTTGGGTGCTGGGAACTGAACATGAGTCCTGTGCAAGAACATGAAACTCTTTTAACTACCGACAGGTCCAGCCTTAGGCTTTATTTGTTAATGGCTACCTTGCACCTTATGTTCTGTTGCTGCTGTTTTTGTTGCTGCAGTGGAATGTGAAGAATTCACTGCATTGGAAGCACCCAGGTATATCTCTAGCACAAAGGAATGGGAGAAACCCCCTCTCCTGGTTTTATAGATCAGTATTTAAAAGAACCTTATGTGAGCATCTTTTATCAACTGCCTGTCCCTGGAAGTCAGGCTTCTGCTCAAAGCAACAGCACTGCAAGCTCCCCTAACAGGAAAGGGGAAAGAGGCAGGGTGGTCTACAGGTGAGTCAACCCTGAGTTCACTCTGTGTCTGGGTAGCACTGACACTCCAGCCCCCCCCCCCCCACCCCCCGGATCTGCCCCAAGGAAGCAGAGCAAAGGAAGGTTTGGGTTTAATGGCCGACTGAAAGGCTGGGCTAAACCTGCTTGGTGTGTTTTTATTTGATAATCAGAGTTCTCACCGTTGGTTTCTTTTAAAATGCCAATAAAAGAGCCTGCTTGGTTAATTCTCCAAGCCTGACTGCAGTCAAGCTTCCCTGGGTGAATGTGATAACTCTTTGCAAATATTTATCAGTGGGATCAGCATTTACTGCACACACACATTTCTGGCAATGCGCTAGTCACTCCAGAGAACAGTGTCCTGTGGGCCTGTGCTACTGTGTTTCTGATGATGGAGACCCTCAACTCAGGAACAGGAAGTGTCACCCAGAATAGTCAGCAAAGGAGAGATGTAATGAGAGAAGACAGGGGGAGATGCCAAACTGAGCCAAGGTATTCTGTACCAGGCTCTGACTGTAGAATGTAGATCTAAACCATGCCCTGCCTCTCCTGGGCAAGTGGCTTAACTTCTCCGTCTCCTTATCTGCGAACATGAGACCAACCAAAGCATCTGTGGGGATGGTGGTGATGATGACACACTGTGAACTCCTCAGCCAAACACCGAAGGTACAGTCGTACTTCACAGGGTATACTTCTTGAGGCTGCCTCCCTTGTGTGTCTTGAGAGACCCAGAAGGGGTGGGTTGAGTGCTCTGGGCATCCAGGCCAGAGCTTAGTCAGCCTATTCTCGGCGTGTTGTTGTTTGTGCCGTCCTTCCTGGGAACCCAGCCTTCTCTCTTCTGGCTGGGAGTCAAAAGCACCGTATGCCAAGCCCGCGATGCCAGTCAATCATTTCCAATTGGCATCCAGTGAGCAACTCGACAAATGGTGGAGACTTGATGTTGGCAACTCAGAAGACGCTGCAGTTGGCTGCGACTTTACCTTGGGAAGGTGGCGTGGGTTGGTGGGGGAGGGTCACAGGAAAACACAGCTACTGTTCAGATTTGCCTAAGGCCAGATGTAAGTCTTGGAACCAGCACACGCTTAGCAAAGGAGACAGATGGGTTCCTTTCCTTCGGGATGGAGTATGGGAGGCACTTGCATTCTGAAACCTGGTCACTTAGTAATAGACAGTGATGCTTGCTCAGTGAGGAGATGAAGTGAACACAGTACTGCCTTGGTTACTCTCAGGCCTGCTGGCAGAGTGCACAGTGGGAGTGGGAGGTCTCAGTGTATACGCACGGAGACCAGCCAGGAGGCAATGGCGGGAGTTCCAGCCAAGCTTTCAAAAGGAAGTGATGTGCTAAGTGCTCACTGGATACCAAGGCAACCAGGCCTGAAGGATGAGTATGACGTAAGGATAAGAAAAGCGTCTCAGACTTGTGCAGCTGGGTTCATGGTTGTGTCTTTTACTAAACACAAGAAACTGACAAAGAAACATTGTGGGGTGGGTAGGAAGCAGAGATAGTGTACATTTCAGACATGTTGAATTGAATATGCTTTTGAAGTTTTCAAGTGGAAATCTCAAGTAGGCAATTCAAGAGGAGAGACTCTATTCACACCAAAAAAAAAAAAAAAAAAAATGCAGTTCTCAGGATCTGAGATCATCGATGTCTCTCACAGTCCCAAAATTGAGTGAAGTTTCTGTTCTGTTTTGAGTGTAAAATGTCCCCTGTAAGCTCATGTGTGTATACACTGGGTCTCCAGCTGGTGGGGACCTACACTGTCTGGGAAGGTTGTGGAACCTTCAGGAGGTGGTATTAAGATTTCATAGCCTGGCCCTATTTTCTGTCTGTTTTCTGTCTCCTCACTGTGAACTGTGCGACCAGCTGTCCAAGTTTCTTCTCCACCACAATGGACCATGTCCTTAAATTGAAAGCCAAAATAACCTTCTCCTCCTGAAAGTGGGTACATAGTAGGCATTTGTGCAGAGCAATAAGAAAGATAACTAATACAATCACTTATGGGAAATCCGAGGAGGATATAGGCTCAAATTCACAGGAGCTGTAGCATTGTAACATTCATTACTGAGAAGGAGGAGAGAGCTGTTACATTGTGGTTTCCAGCTGCACCTCCTTTTCTGGCGCCATGTTTGACGCTGTGGTGGAGCCTGGTGGGTATCTGCAGCTCTGCATTGAGGCAGGTACTGTGACTCTTTCAAAGATGTCATGACTGTGGCCCCTGCTGATGTATCTTGGCTCACTGCAACCTTGCAGAGTCACAGCAGAAGCTTTGATCAATACTGAGAGAAAACAAAAAGTCCCATGCGGCGAACTATCAGATGGCGAACTATCGGACCGCCTTCTCAGCCCTTTGAGTCATAGGCAGCCAACCCCGTATCATATCGACCGAGTATGAGCTAGGCTTACGGAGCCTGAGCTAGGACACAGATGGCAGGCCGCATGCTTCATCTGGATTGATGAGGACGTGCAAGGCTGCGGTACTGGAGGGGGATGAGGCGAGGGTTCCAGTGAGGAAAATAATCTCTGGCTTTGCTTCAGTGTGGAAGTAGTTTGGAAAGTAACTGACACGCTGTGAAGTGGTCACATTAAATATCCTTTCCATGGAAAAATGTGCACCAAGAGGCAGTGTGCACCGTGCCCTTGGGTGGGTATCCTGGACCAGTCCTGGTCTCTGCACCTCCTCCTATTCATGGTGGAGACCCTCCCTGGCCCAGCCGGGTGGGGGAGCTAGAGAGCCAGTTCTTGCCTCACCTGCTCTCTGCCTTTGCCCTGGCTTCTCACCCTCCGCTGCCCGTTGTCACATCACTTGGCTGGTACCTTCTGCAGGTGCCGCTGAGCCCTTGTTCAGTTCCTGGTCACACAGTCTGGCCTGGATCCCAGGAACGAAAGACTCGCTGTCAGGCCCAGTGACACTGGCTGTGTTGTGCGTGGGCACAGGAGACCAGCCACATTTCTACCCAGGACTCGAAGTTTGGTGAATGAGCTGACAGCTCTGCCGAGGTCTGGTGTGTTGTCCGAGTCACCTCGGTTTCCCCACATTCACCTCATTTCCCAAAGCCTCGGGAGTAATCCACAGTTTCCCAAAGGATAGCAAACAGCTCTTGGAGAAATATCATCATTTCCTTTACATTTTTACCAGTAGTAATAAAAAAGAACCTCTAAAACTTTAATTAATACATCCTTATGCTTGGAGGGAAATGGGGAGACTTCATTGCATATGTTCCATTAGATAAGAATATGTATTTTAAAATATGACATAATACGAGTGTGACTGTGTCCTAACCATACAGCCAGCACGCACTGGCTGCTCCTTGTGTGCCAACAAGCTCAAATGCATTACATTTAATCTTTAGATGTGAGTCAAAATGTTTGCTCCTTCTGGAAATAATAATTTTAACTCAATCCATATAGGGGAATTATTTCACATAACAGAATTCCAAACATGTGGACTTCAGGCACAATGTGATCAAGGCTCATTGTCTTATGACGCTCTTTTGTGAGAACCTTCTTTTCTCTCTAGTTGGATTATTATTATTATTATTATTATTATTATTATTATTATATTAGTTTTTATGTTTTTTGTGAACAACATCTGAGATAAGTTTTGTTCACATTTATCTGGTGGTTTGATCTTGACCTCCTTTCTCAGCCACTGAGAAGGCTGACAGGAGACAGTGAAATTGAATCAGAACATCTTTTGTTGCTGGGACAGGGAGGGCTGGACATCCCACAAAGCCAATAGACTCTTATGGAAGGCATGACATCTCAAAATATATATGATTTCTGTTAAGGATGAGAGATACCTCTAGATAGAATACCTCTCTGTATCATCATCATCATCATCATCATCATCATCATCATCATCATCATATTTTGGATGAAGAAACAGAACCAGAGATGATGTTATGTAACTTCACAAAAGCCACACAGCTTTTGGTACTCGAATCCAAATTTAGTTTTTTTGTTGTTTGTTTGTTGTCACTTTACATCTCACTATATGTTTTCCATGGCTTCAACTTTCCCTGTGTCCTGATTCTCTCAGTTCCCCTTTGTGTGCACACACTTAAGTCCCTGTGATTAAGTCCCTGTGATTAAGAGTGCTGGAGCTGGAAAGATGACTCAGTAGTTCAAAGCACTGGTTGCTCTTGAAACTGACCCAGGTTGGATTCCCAGCAGCCACGTGTTCACAACCACAACTAACCCCAGTCCCAGGGGATCCGATGGCTTTTTCTCTCCTCCATGAGCATCAGACATGCAAATAGTATGCAAACATCTATGAAGGCAAACACATGGTCACACAAAGAATTTTAGGGTCTCACAAACCCTGTGTAACATACCTTGAGTCACACAAGGGGCTACAGACAGTGGTCCGGAGTTCCTGTTTGGTGATGGTCAACAGAAGTTTGGAATGGCTGACATCTTAGCCAGGAAGGACCTCCCCAGGGGACCTCAGCTCCCACAGGCTTCCCCAGTCATATTATCTTTGGCTTTTTAAAGCAGTTTGTTAAAGAAAAGGGTACTGGGGAGATAGCTCAGTATGTGGAGTGCTTGTTTCAGAAGCATGAGGGCCCAAGTTTGTTCCGTAGAACCCAAAGTTTTGAAGAAGCCAGGCATGGTGGTGTGTACCTGTAACCCCAGTGCTGGATAGGGACAGAGCAAGTCCCTGCCCGGCCAGGTCAGCTGCCCCGCCAGGTGGGCTGCAGGACAATGAAAACTCTGTCTCAAAAAAGATGCAAAGTAGATATTGACAGAGGAATGACCACCAAGGTTGTCCCTTAGCTTAAACATGCTTGTACACATGTGTATCTGAACACACACACACACACACACACACACACACCGTATTATATTACTTTACTATTGTTTAAGTATTGATGATCATTACCCAAGGCCCTTATACAAATACAGAATGACCCTTATCCCTGGCAGATTCCAAGGAGCAATGACTGGAAGTTTCCTGTTTTATTTTACATGTGTGTATATGAGTGTGGTGTGTAAGCGTGTAGGTAGGTGTCTATGCTCGCACATGTGTGCAGGTAGCTGTGCATGTGGAGGCGTGTGCTTGATGCTGGTGTCTCGCTGATCACACTCAGTTTTGTATATCAAGGCAGGGTCTCTTGGTTTTGGTCATCTGGCTCTCTGCCGGGCTCTGAAGATTCATCTCTGCATACCATCTGGGTGCGGGAATTACGCGTTGACCATCAAGTGGTTCTTCTGTAAGGTCAAAAGCTCACAACCCTGTCCTTACCCACGAATGATCAGAGGCATGTGCTTGACCCTGTGTCCACACAAGAAGTCTGGTCCCTGGGTTAGGAAACCAAGTCTGGCAACCTGGCTCTGCCTTTAAATCCACACTAACAGCATTATACAAGTATTCTCACCTAAGCTTCTGGAGAAACCACACAAGGCACAGCTGGCGTCTGGTTTCCTGTTACCATAGACTACCAGGTAAGATTAGGGAGTTATTCCTATGTTGGATCCCCACTTTCTCAAAGCAAATAAATAATGGCCCCTGGAGTTCTCATTGAGAGTTTTCTAAGTCACAGTCACCCGAGATTAAGATATTGTCTTATCTTTCTGTTCTGATAAAACACCCTGACAAAAGCAACTCACAGGAGAAAGGGATTGTTTTGACTCACAGAGGCAAATTGTTCTAGATCAGAGTTCACAACAGTAGTGTCAGTGGTGTGTGTGTGTGGGGGGGGTGTGGGTGTTGCAAGATTTTCCATGTCGAATCATATTAGGGCAGTGGAAGGCCTGTGATTGGACAGGAAAGGGAAGGCGGAGCTTGGAGTTGGAGAGAGATGTCACCATGAGAGAAATGGAGATGGCTTCAGACGTGGACATCTACTAGCCAAAATAGCTAAGTTGTATAAGGTTAGAAATATTGCGATAAAGCTTTATCACTTATCAATTGGCTCTTAAATTACTGTGCTGGCATCTTGTAATTGTGTTTTTAATATACATAAATCTAGTTGGCTAACTAAGCATTAAGAGTTGTGCTTCTACCGGGTAACTGAGATATAAGGAAGTGAGATGAGTTTGCGGGACCCTCACCAGAGCGTTGGCCGAGTTGGGGCTGGAACTGGGCAGACTGGCAGATCATGGAAGTGTGGGTCTAACCCGCAGAGAGTCCAAGGGCCCTTTGGAGGGCTAGCAGGAGCCCTGTGGCAGCTGGCGTGCGGTCTGCCGATCACCGTTGTCAGGCCGGCGGCAGGTGCCTGAAGCAGCTCTCACACTTGAAGAGCATCATGCTTGCTGACTTGTGCGCGTCTTGTATTTTTCCACTCTAATACAGTCCAGGATCTTTTGCCTAGGGAATGTCGCCTCCCACAGCAGGTAGGTCTTTCTACGCCAATTAACGCAATACAAACAATCCCCCATATATAGGTCCACAGGTAAATGTTATCTAGACAATTCCCCCTGAAACTATCTTCCCAGGAGATTTTAGACTATGCCAAGTTGACAATTGAAAATAACCATCACAGACATCATTTTATGCAGTCATAGATCATGAACCATTTTCATTTAACTGAAAATTCGAATTGTTCATGCTGAGCTTGGCTTACCCTAAGTCAGGAGCTCAGTAAACTCCCAAAGCACAGCTCCCCAACCCAAGAGAATCTTTATTCCTGGATTTTCTTCTAAGAGAGGACAGTGGGTGTTCTGTTTTTTCTGCCATGCTATGACATTTGTTCAGTGGTGGGAAATGGTGGTGTCTGCTATAACCACAGCACAATCATCACTGCTGGAAAAGTCAAGTTTATCATTTAACTTGACAGGGTACACAGTTAAAATCTGATTTTTTTTCTGCTTTATGATTATGGAGTTTTCAATATTTGCTATAAAAGACTTTTGGATTTATAAATTTTAACGGCTAGGGGAATATCAGAGAAACTTAATGGCCTTGCTCACCTTTATTAAATGTTATCAGACCAGAGGCAGGTGAGATAGTAAATGCTTGCTGTACACAAAACCTGAGGACCTGAGTTCGATCCCCCATACCCACATCAAAACAAACAAAAACAAACAAACGGGCATGTTAGCACAAGCTTTCCACTCCAGGGCTGCAGAGGTCTGTAGGCTGGTGCCTGGGGTCAGCCAGCCCAACTGAATTGATAAGCTCTAGGCCAGGGAGAAAGCCCCACCTCAAAAACAGCAATACAGATGCACAGAGAGATCTTGAGAAGTACCAGGGGTTGAACGCTGACCTCAACATGCATATGCACACAAGCACATGCCCACACTGAAACACACACACACAGACACACACACATACATACACACACACACACTTTTTTTCTTAGAGTAAAAAGAGAAAATATGAGATATTGACTTATATTTCTCACTAAAGTGGAATGATATAGGCACTGGAGAAAACAAAATAAACCAAAGTGAAGCGATCGTTCTTGTGACACTGGATACTGGGTGAAAGAAGGTAAGAAATGAGCTATGTGACCTACCATCCACAACTGCCTCAGGAAAGTTACCGGCTGCCCTGCCACTGAAGGGTGGGGACTCCAGGGGAATCCTGGGAGATGCGCTGGCTTGGAGAGAAAGGGCTGAGTGTGAGCATACAAAGGCCCCAGGAAGCCCCAGGGAAGATGATGGTGGGACTGAGGAGAGGCCTCCTCAGCTAAAGCACTTAACACATAAGGATGAGACTCAGAGCTCAGAGCCCCCCCCCCTAGGCCCCACACTAGTGCCAGGTGAGTGTCATGGCCTGTCTGTAATTCCAGTCTCGGGTGGCAGAGACCAGGAAATGTTCTTCTGTTCTGGACATCTGCATATCTACTTCAAATGTTCTTCATGGCCACACCACCAAATGTAAAGAAAACTGTAAATCTACATTTCCACCGTAAATCTCAAGACATTCCAAATCTTGAGATGACAGTGATGGAGGCAGTCTACAATCAAGTTTCTTAAACTTTGTGTTGGCTACATACCAGTCACTGGAGTTTAAAGGCACTAGCGGTGACTTTTTTTTTTTCCTTCTATGGCTGTGGGGGAAGAAAGAGAAAGATTTACACTTCCATATCAGAGTCCATCACCGAGCAAAGTCCGTTAAGGACTCACGGTTGCACTCATGGCTTTCCCAGTCTTCTTTCCCGTACAACCCAGGGCCATCTGCCCAGGGGTCACACTATCCTCAATAGGCTGCTGGGTCTCCCAATATCAACTATCAATCAAGAGAAAGCACCGTTTTCCTGCCTGTAGAAGATCTAATGGAGGTATTTTTTCAGTTGGGGTTTCTCTAACCAGATAGCTCAAGTCTGTGAAGTTGAGCAAAAGCTGACCAATACAAAAGGAAGAAGACACTGTCTACAGAGGCACAAAGGCTCAGCAGCAGACTTCTCAATAAAAACAATAGGAGTTAAAACAGAATGGGGACTTTGATGCCCTGAAAGGGGAGGAAAACAATCCGAGTCAACCTAAACCTTATTTGTCTGGAATGGATTGTTACTGAGTTACCCTGGCTGACTTCAGCCCTTCAGCTCTCCTGGGTGTGTCCACTGAGTGCCAGGATTATAGCCGCGAGGCTACAACAGCTGCTGCAGGAGAGCAAGCAGAGCAATGCTTTCTGTTTTCACTGGGTGAGTTTACTGAGTATATAGCAAGCCAATGTGAGGAAGCAATAGTGACTGACAGACAGAGGGACGGCAGACAGAGGGATGGCAGAGAGAAAAACGTCACCCAAACTGAGCCTTCAGCAGAGATGTCTAGAGCAGCCTAATTGAGAAAAGTGGGGTAAAGGCCCCACCATCAAACTGAGGGCTTACAAACACACAGCAGAAGTTGACGGTAGAGGTTCGTTGAGGCTGTCAATTGGAGCCCCTGCCTGAGAGTCCTGAGCAGATCAAATCATTCCCTCAGGTGAGGCTTCCGAGCAAAAGAACAAATAGTAGCAGGTAGCTGACACCACGAAAATTGGGTACTTACAAGATCCAGCAGAAATTGAGGCAATCATGTGGAGTTCCCAGGTCAGCTTTCTCTCCATGAGCTTCTCACGGCTAAGCTGGCTTCTTGCTCTGCTTCAGTCCTATATATGAGGAAAAATATGAGTAATGTCCGTCAGAAGCTGTTTATCTTCTGGCTGTTCTTGAGGATACAATATTTTGATTTTAGGGCTGACTTTCTGTTATCTTCCATTCTTGTCATTGAGTTAGAACCCCTAGAAAAGGCATTTGAAAGGAGCACGCTAAAGCCTGGTACTGAGAACCCTCTTCACTCCAAGAGTCTACTTTCAACCAACGTAAACAGCACATGTCAATTTCCCTATATAATGGACATTCCAGATAGCTAGACTACTTTGCATGATGAAAATACCTTTTCCAAGTGAAAGTGAAATAGCGGTTTGTAACACATAGAATAACTGTCCACATCAGCACCATATCCAAACTGTGAGGAATTCCCCCAGGAAATGCTTAGCGTGAAGGATGGTAATGTTAAATAGAAAACTGGATCTTGTAACACAGGGAGTGCAAATGCTTGAGATGAAAATGACCCGTCGTGTATATGTAGTTCTGTTAAAGAACTAATAACTTTAAAAGTTGTATGAGTTTTCAAACAAAAAAAAATAGTAACTGTCTCCAGGGATTTACAACTTGATAAAAAGTAAAACAGACACAATAGCTACTGCCCGAAAGTAGGGAGCACAAGAAAGCGGAGCATCTGGAGGTTTTTATGTTATATATAAAATGAAATATAGTGAGGATTTTCATACAATCAACAAATATGAAACAATGGACTATAAAGAAGGCATTAAATTATGAAGAACCAGAACTACAGCTAACATGAAACAAATAATAAATAAATAAAATATAATTGTAAAAAACTGAAAAGTAAAGGGGACAGAATAACAAATGTATCAAATGTCGAAGAAGCCATGATGGTACATTTAAAGTCAACTACACAATGAGTTCCATTAAATATAAGTGACATAAACATCTCATTTAAAAGGGAAAGGTCATGAAATTATTCAGTGGCTTCCAATAATAAGGTGCTTAGGAGAAACACATTGTAAATATAACGTAACAAATAACAAAACAAATGTAAATATTTTAAATGTTGAAATACACATACCAACATGAACTTTAAAAGTCTAGACTAGCTATATTAATAACAGCCTGAATGAATTTTAGATCTTGAGCATTTTATGTGAGAAAGAATGTCATTTTATAATGACAAATGAGTCAATGTATCAAGTAGACATTATCAGTCTAAATATGTATATATACAATAGCAGAGCTTCAAAATAATGAGGCGAAACTGACAGGGATAATGATAGAAATGATAGAAACTGAAAGGAGAATTTTAAAAATTTACAATTATAACTGGAGATTTAATTCTACTGTCTTCATAATTGATAGAACAAGCAGAGAATCAGTAAGCATCCGATGATCTCAACATCAGGACTAAACCTACGGAGCATGCAGCCCTCCATCAACAGCACAAAAGCATGCATTTTCTTCAACACACAGCAATCAGAAGAATGTGCTAAATGCCAGGCTTTAAACTAAGTTGATTCATTTGAAAGGAACACTATCAAAGTATCTCAATGAATGTACTGGGTGAATTAGAATTCAACAATAGAAAAATCTCTAGAAACTTATAAATATTTGCATATTAACTACCACACTTTAAAATCTCTTCTGAGCCAAAGAAGAAATTTTTTAAATTATTCAAATTATCATTTGAAAAGATTGTACAGCCTCCTTGAAACATAATCTTTCCCTCATTTTTAGGTGCATCGCTCATTCACCAGTTCATGTGTGTGTGTATGTGTATGTGTGTGTGTGTGTGTGTGTATGTATATGTGTGTGAGTTTTTGTGAGTATGTATGTTTTTGTATGTGTATGTGTGTGTGTCTGTATGTGTGTGCAAGAGAATGTGTGTGTTTGTGAGTGTGAGTTTTTGTATGTGTGTGTGAGTGTGTGTCTGTATGTATGTGCAAGAGAATGTGTATGAGTGTGTATATGTGTGTATGAGTGTGTGTGTATGAGTGTGTCTATGTGTATGAGTGTGTGTGTATGAGTGTGTGTGTATGTGTGTGTATGAGGGTGTGTGTATGAGTGTATGAGTGTGTGTGTGTGTGTGTGTGTGTGTGTGTGTGTATGACTGGTTCTTTGCTTAGCTGCTGTGTAGGACCATCACGAGGAGCTGATGCACACATAGACTGCTGCGTGAGGGCATGGTATTATGCTTCCTGACAAAAGTGATGGGAAATGAGTCCAGATGGATGTGGGTGTAATTCACAGGCAAATCCCAGTTCTTGCCCTCCTCGGAACTTTTATGGTACGATAGAAATAGTTCTAGATCCTAAGGCTTAGGACATCAGGTTTTGTTCCTAAACTTTTTCTTATAAACATCTTGGAAAACATTTTAAAATTTTTTGGGTCTGCTGTTTCTCACCTGTACATCTTCAGTGTTGGATTCAATGACCTGGAGTTGACTGGTAAAATGTCATAGTAGGCAGGGATGCTGTAGACAACTGAGCTTTATGCTGTTTATTTCCCTGGACTCTGCCTAAGGAAGGGCCCAATGTTTGTGCGATATTACATCAGTTCCTAGAGTCTGTGATGAATCCAGCTTTTGTAGCCATTCACCACACCAGGGTGCAAGTCAGTGATGACCATAGTTTTCCTCTAATTTATGACTTCATAAGTAATTCATAGCATCTGGCTAAAATTAATAATAAAATACATTGCCAGTTGTAGCAAATGATGTTCTACTGGTTTTACAACAGCAGTACTGTGCAAAAGTACTTTTTCTATGAGTGGAGAAATCAAGGCCCAAAAGAAACAAGGTTAATGTTTTGCTGTTCAGTTAATGACAAATCTATGACAAAAGCCTAAGACTTCTTTCTCTGAGAGTTAAGGATGCGACTCCTATCACACCAGTCCTATCCCCTTCGAGGTTCTTTGTGATTAGTAATAATTATTTGATGATGATGAAGATGATGGTGATGAAGATGGTGATGAAGATGCTTATGATGCCTGTGATGATGGTGGTGGTGCAGGTGATGATGACTATGATGAACTCTGGGAACCTTGCCCATTCTACCTTTGCATATCACAGCCAGTTCATAAACAAGTGTTGAATGAATTAATGAGGATAACTTCTAACACAGTGCTCCTGAGGATTTTCACATGCCCCTTGTTGCTTTGTCCTCAGAATGCTATGAAATAGGTTATATTATGATTTCCATCTTCACATTAGGAAAATCCGAGAGAAAATGTCTTTCCAAGTGTTGCTTCCTGCCCTCATGGAAGACACAAGATGAAAGTGTTCTTTCAGACAGTGGCGTCCAATCTTTTAGTTCCCCTCCCTCACAGGGAAGAGAGGGAACACCAGGTGTGTGTCAAGAGCCCCAAGATACCACCAAATGCTATCAAGCTGTTCAGAGGTTGCCTTCTTCTGTGAACCTGAGCTGACTGTCTATCTTTAATTGATCGCAAAAAAAGAACTGACCAGAATACATATTACAAGCTACAAAACAATTCTGCAGATGTTACTGTTCTTGCTATCAGTACCAATAATTGTTATTGTCAGAAGGATCTGAATTTGGGCATTGCTGAAAATAAAATAAGCATAGAGGAGAGGGGAGGAGCTCGTCTATTTGTGGGGAATTGTAATAAAAATGGTTAAAAAAGAACAATTGCAGAGTGATTGACTCTCTGCTAATTCATTTTAGAACCAGGCCCTTGGACCTGGTGAACTCTAAGGAGGACCGATATGTACTAGCTCTGCAGGGAACTGAACAAGACCTCAGTGAGGAACGGCAGAGTACTGCCTAGGCAGAAAGAAGGAAATAAAAGATAGAAAGGAAGAGGAAAGCCAAGATTTACTTTAGGTCCTGGATGCAATCCAGTTCATAATGGGGCTGTCTGCCTTGATTTTTAAAGTGTTTGATTCCCACACGGTATATGAAAGAGGCCAAATTACTAGTAAACACTTCCATTCAGGGCAGTGGGGAGGGAGCCAGCACAATTCTGCACCATTGACTTGAGTTAAACTCTACCTTGAGTTTAATAAATATTTGGCTTTCAATACCGTGTGTTGCTGAAGCAGATTCAGAATTCTGAATGCAGAAGTGGGAACCGTGTTTGCCTTTAGCCTATGGTATGAAAACAAGACAGAGACGCCATCCTGAGACATCTGTTGGCTTCGGTCGTCCACAGCATTCCTCCTGAGACATCCGTTAGCCACGGTCATCCATGGCCACCCTGCGACTCATTCGCTCGTTTGTTCATCTGTGTGGTCATTTGTTTTCATCTACTCAACCTTTTGTGCATTCAGAATTCAGTCAACTGAGCACACTGTAGGCACGAGCCCGTGTAGCAGATACGAGAAGCGCTGTCATTTGAAACTCCTATTTTAGTGATGAGATTAAGGGTAAATAACCATGTGTCTTAGTCGGGGTTTCTATTCCTGCACAAACATCATGACCATGAAGCAAGTTGGGGAGGAAAGGGTTTATTCAGCTTACACTTCCATGCTGCTGTTCATCACTAAAGGAAGTCAGGACTGGAACTCAAGCAGGTCAGGAAGCAGGAGCTGATGCAGAGGCCATGGAGGGATGTTTCTTACTGGCTTGCTTCCCCTGGCTTGCTCAGCCTGCCCTCTTATAGAACCCAAGACTACCAGCCCAGAGATGGTACCACTCACAAGGGGCCCTGCCCTATTGATCACTAATTGATACCCACAGCTGGATCTCATGGAGGCACTTCCTCAACTGAAGCTCCTTTCTCTGTGATAACTTCAACCTATGTCAAGTTGACACACAAAACCAGTCAGTACACCAGGTATGCTGGCAAGTTGGTATTGAGATGACCATTTGACACACCCTAGATTCTCTAGCAAGAGTCTCAAGGACAGGTTGTCTACATTGGGTAGCTGCAGGTGAGCATGCCTATGTTAAGTTAAATACCTTAGTTAAGTTAATTAATGTGGGAAGACACAGCCCACTGGGAATGACACTATTCCCTAGGCAGGGGATCCTGAACTGTATCAAATGGAGGAACTGAGGTGAGCATTAGCCAAGAACCACGTGAGTGTGGATGCATCCAGTTTTCTCCGCTCTTGACTAGATGTGATGTGACCAGATGTGTTATATGTCCTGCCTCAACTTCCACACTATTGATGTAACTTGGAATCATGAGACAAAACGAGCCCTCCTGAGTTGATTTTTGTCAGAGTGTTTTATCATAACTGCAGAAATGAAACAGGTCTGACAGGATGGCAGAGCTAAGGAGATGGAGAACAGGGTGGGAGGAGCCTCTTTAGATATGTGGTTTGGAAAGTAAAGTTTTAGCAAATACAGAGATGAAGTGAGTGAGGATGTAATGTGAGGATCTGGGGAAGAGGGCTTTAGGTAAGGCACTCGAGTGTACAAAGGACCAGAAAAGTGCCGGCAGGGTTCAAAGAACTGCAAGATAATCAGCAGACACTGAAAGGTGAGAGGAAGTCCGGGTTTGTGGCAGCACCGTGGGGTTAGGGTGTTGTTTTTGGAATTTTAGAGGCAGATTTGGTTATGGACTCCACAGCTCACACAGCTGTGTAAGTGATAGTTTGCCCTCTCTTTTCTCTGCATTTCATCTCTAACAAGCTTTGCATGGAGTGGCACAGAAGTTCAGAACCCGGGGTCTCTACGTCTCTTCACCATCAAGAGGTCTAGATAAATGGGTCCTACTGGGCCCACAACACGTAGTAAGAATCCACTTCTTCTCATTTAAGCAGTGGAGTTAGGAATCTAAGTTGGTCCAGGAGAGAGACGTTCAGAGTGACTTGGCATACAGTGAGTGTGGAGAATTTCTCTTGACATCTTTTTCTGCTGAAGAAACTCAGCTGAGACTAAATGGACTCCCACATTGGTCAGAATAAAGACAAACGCCATATAGAAAATTAGCTAGTGCCATGGTCAAGCCATGTCTGAGCTCCCCCTGATGCTGGCTTTCCCAGATGTCACTATACAAACGCCCTCAGTGACCTAAGTGATTCAAGTCACTCTGTCCACTTTGGTAAAAAGAACCCTGAAGTATACCAACATCTAACTGCTATTTTGTTGTATTCTTGCTAATTAGCTGATCCGCTGTACTATTTAACTTACACGACTGCATTTAACAAAGGAAAGCTGACCAGCAGGTGTATAGACAAGGACGGTTTTACACAGGTCCCTTGACATTTGATTCCACACAGAGAACTTGATGGACACGGTTCAGGCTGATGGTGTATGTGTTTGTGCCTTTGGAGGATTCAAGCTTGTGTGCTCATGGGCTTTGGGACTGGATTCCAGCTTTTTCGGCCACGTATAGCTGTGGGGCTTTGAACAAGTCCCTAAATGTATGTACAGCTTATTTTTGTCATCCATAAAATGGAAATAATACCGGTCCCCCTCATAGTGGGGGAGTCTGTGAGGATTAAATGTGCATGAAAAGCATTTAGCTCAGTACCCAGTACATAGTAAGCGATCTATGAATGCCACCTCTTATGTAATAGCAAAATCCTCAGAATAACCAAGGAAAGTGGGACAAAAAAATGCCACCTAGATAGCAGGATTTCTCTGTACAGCTTAATTAAGTATGTTCCATTATTTTGAATCCCCAGGGCCTCTAAAAGAAAGCTAAATTTCCAGAAAATTTAGAAAGACAGTCTCACTAACTAGAGAGTAGAGTTGGGGCAATCTTCACAGAAGGAAAACCGAGGGTCAGGAAGAATGTGGCAGGGAAGGGTGCATGGGTGCTGGTGGCTTCCATTTCATTAGCTGTCAGCGCACACGCACAGCCACACAACTACTCAGCAGACACTTTCTTCTGTATCCTTGAGAAGAACTTGCAAGACATAGCTTTGTCAGTACAGTCCTTGTCTGCCGTGCTTGCAATTCTGTCACAGAGCAGGGCAGATATGAGAGGATACCTGGGGCCAGCTGGCCACCCAGACCAGCCTGGCCTGTGAGTTCTAGGCCATGAGACACTCTCTGCTTCAAAGAGAGTGTTGGATAACCAGCAGTCTTCTCTGATGCCATTGGAGGAAGAAACCTAGACAGCCTCTAGTCTTCATATGCATGTGTATGCACACACACACACACACACACACACATGACAGGACACTAAAAGTGAGATGTTACCATGTTTTATTTAACAAAAGATGCCAATTTCAAGATGATTGTCACTTTTTTTTTACGAAGTTGAACTGTGAAAGATTTGAGTTTTAGAACGAACCCAGTAGGGAAGCAGCTGTGTGTTGGGGCTCCTGTTCAGGTGTTAGTGGGCAGCACCCAGTAACTACAGTCACAGATAGGGTTTGATTCCAAGCTCCACAGGGAATGCAACTGGAGAAAAGAATACAGGCCTGACTTCAAAGCCAGCCTAGAATGAGACCCTGTCTCAAAGGAAAGGAAAGGAAAGGAAAGGAAGGGAAGGGAAGGGAAGGGAAGGGAAGGGAAGGGGAGGGGAGGGGAGGGAAGGGAAGGGAAGGGAAGGGAAGGGAAGGGAAGGGAAGGGGAGGGGAGGGGAGGGGAGGGAAGGGAAGGGAAGGGAAGGGAAGGGAAGGGAAGGGAAGGGAAGGGAAGGGAAGGAAAGGGAAGGGAAGGAAGGAAAGGACAGGGCAGGGCAGGGGAGGGGAGGGGAGGGGAGGGAAGGGAAGGGAAGGGAAGGGGAAGGGAGGGAAGGGAAGGGGAGGAGAGGGAAGGAAAGGGGAGGGAAGGGAAGGGGAGGGGAGGGAAGGGAAGGGGAGGGGAGGGAAGGAAAGGAAGAGGGAAGAAAGAAGGAAGAAAGAGGGAAGGGAGGGAAGGAAGGGAAGGAAGAAAAGAAGAAAGAGAAGAAAAAGAAATATGCTGTGTTCACGTTCTGTGTCTGCTATGAAAGGAAGACAGGAGTCAGCTAGAGCGAAAGCTCCTACTGTGTGAGGTGCCTCTCTGAAGGGCGGATGGAGAGAGATGCAGAGAGAAGAGAGAACAGAGAGAACTCCTCTCCAGGGAGTGCTTAAATGGAAAGCAGGAATGTACAGGATCAGACATGAAAAGAAGGAGAGAAAAATTGTTCCAGGCGAGGGGCGATAAGAGCAGGGTCCCTGGGGAGGGAAAGATGCTGGCATGTGTAAGGAACTGGCAGAAAAGTTGGGACTGGAAGATGCTTGCTGACTCTAGCTGACCCCTAGGCACAATGGATGAGTCACCAGACAGCACCGTGGCAGGACACTAGGTGTCTCTGTTAGTCCACAACAGTACAGAGTGAGGACCACTCTGCCTTGTCACCATTCTGGAAGATCTGTGTCTTTAGTTCTTAATGGTTTTCAATTCAGAACCTTCACTTCCTTTATTTCACTGAGATAAAGGAAGAAGGGAGCCATCTCAGTTTATAGAGGTGAGGGAGCACAGAGACCCCCTCCTCTCAGCCTCAGGGTCTTTTTTGAAGTTGTGTGACTTATCAGTGCTTTTTCCACGGACACATATCATAACGTTTTGGGGTTGTGCACATAACACAGTAGAATGATCATTTTGCCTCCTTCTACAATTTTATTTATTTATTTATTTATTTATTTATTTATTTATTTATTGGTTTTTTTTAAGACAGGGTTTCTCTGTGTAGTCCTGGCTGTTCTGGAACTGACTCTGTAGACCAGGCTGGCCTGGAACTCAGAAATCCACTTGTCTCTGTCTCCCAAGTGCTGGGATTAAAGGCATGTGGCACTAGTGCCCTTCTACATAATTAATACACATAATAAAATATAGAGAGTGAGACACTTATAAACCTCAATTCTGAGTCATGTACAGTTCTTCCCATTTACAGAGAAAGACAACAAAACAGATACAAAGAAACTAACATGCCTCTAAGACTCTTTCCCAGCTCTGATGCCTTCAGGCTCAGAAGAGAAAGATCACATAACATTGTTAGACTGAAGAGTCGCTGTCCCCCTTAGCAATCTGTTAAGAATTAGTGTCATTGTGACATCATCCACGATTAGCACGTATGATGACTGCTTATCGGGGATCTGGAGTTTGAAACACTGTGGTAACGTGTTCTGTTTACTAACCAGTTAAAACTTAGTACCTCTCAGAAGTAACTTAATATTAACACCTCCATTTCACAGAAAAACGGAGGCAAAATAAGAGCTTGCCCGCCTCTCCCTAGCTAGCTAACTTCAGAGGGCAGTCACAGGCTCAGGCAGTCTCACCTCAGGGACAGTATTGCTCTTCTCTTGATGACGTATTTCCTCCATGAAACGATGACATCATTAGCACCAATTCATCTTATCTCTGCTTGGGAACTGTTAGGGAAAAATGACAAATCCCAAACATGTTAGGAATAGAATATTATTGTGTTGGTAGACCATGAAGCCTAACCCTTCTGCCAAGATGAAGGAAAACGTATGCATTAGTATCATTAATCAAAATGTGCATGTAGCTGTCTGTGTAGGCCCAGGCCACTTTTCCCGGGGAGGAAGAGCTGCTGTTCTCAAGGCTTATGGGCTCAATTTAAATCCTCCGAGGTTTTTTTTTTTGTTTGTTTTTTGTTTTGTTTTTTTTTTTTTTATATCTTTTTTTCTTTCAGTGCTGGGAGTGGAAGTCTGTGTGCAGCTTAGGTAAGCCACAGCCCTGGAATTCCCCCCTTGTTTGTATGTATCCTTAACCAGTTGGATCATATTTTTCATGACATATATTGCTTTCTGGTTCGGTTTCTTCCAACTGACTTATTAAGAATTCTGCATAGTCAATAGGATGCAAATCAATGGAGCATATGCACCTCTCTGTAGATGGGAAATGTCACTGTTGGCTGTGCTGTTTGCTAAACTGCCTTTGTGGCCTGATGCTCCAGCCTCCAATTGAGGCCCCACATCTCTGGTGGCATGTCTGGCTACTGTCACATCCATGTGACAGAGATACTAGGGCATCAGCAGCAAGTTTCAATTCACTCACTTCTCCCTCAGCAGTGACTCTGCGGGTTCTTTAAAGGTCTGGCTTCTTACAGCACGCAGCTGTTTTCCCCATCTTCCCTGAGTACACACAGGATCATCTGCACACAGGTGGTGGGAACTTGCGTGCGGGAAATTGTCCTGTTTACGGTGGTTTAACATGGTGAGGAGAACCAGAAGAGACCACGCTGTTCAGAAACCAGACCCATGGTGGAAAGCAGGTGGCAACCTGTCAGCCACACAGCTGGTTGAGTTAGCTCTATTAGACAGTGTTGGCCAATTTTGTCCTCTGAAATAGTAACTAGTATGGTGGCAGGCAGCCCATTTGCCAAATGGTGCCCCCTGCTGGGCTGATGGAGGTCTGCCGTTCTTGTTGGTACATCTGCTGGGTAAAGCTGCCAACGTGTTGGAAACTAGCAGTTCCGTAAACTTGTATTGTCTGTTTGCATATTTTTTATTCTTGTTCGGGAAAGAAATACCCAGCTTTGTCATTTTTTTCTTTCTTATAAAAATATTTCTTTTCTTTTTGTCGACCTGTAGGTATGCTGTGTGAGTGCATGTCATGGTTGTGTGTCAAAGGCCAGAAGAAGGTAGCACATCACTTGGAGCTGGAGTTACACAGGCCCGATGGGGTGCTGGGATCTGAACTCTGGTCCTGTGCATGAGCAGCAAGCCCTTTGACCACTGGGCATCTCTCCAGCCTTGCCTGGCCTTTGTCCTTTTTTTCTGATGACTTGGCAAATCTTGACTCCCAGTTTGACTTCAAGTAGATAAAATTAGTCTCTGATTTTAGGCTGATCCAGGGTAGAGATCATCTTTTTGGCTGAAGAAGGCATTCTGGGTTTATCCAGACCCTGTAATCTGTGATGCTTGTGCACCCCCTCCTCACTCTCATGAGTTAGTTGATGATTTTAGTGAACTTTTGAAAATCTGCACAAGAACAATCCCTGCATATGAACCCAACATGAGAAGGGGATTTAGATTCATAAGTTCTTCATCCCCCACATTCAGATAATCCCTCCCCTGTGTCTCTAGAGTAGAAATATCCCAGGAGTCAAGGCCCACTGCTAACTTACAGAGATCAAAGACAAATCCTGGTCACCAGTTATAAGGTAGTGGACAAAGCTATATACCCAGTGACTGAGAGCACTTGCCAAGTCACTTTGGTAGGGTTGTGGGGGGTGCTGAGGCCAGAAGATACACCATAGCCATCTCATGGTTTCTCTGCCCTTGCAGACGGGCAGGTGATCTTGAGCTTGAGGGGGTTGCTGGGGTGTCTGGCTGCTATCCAGCTGGTGTAAGGCTCAGGTGCTGGTCTAATGTGAACCCAGGAAGTTACTCCACCCACTTTAATGGAGGTCGGGGTGGTCAACAACACCAAGAATGTCCCTTTCCACTTTGCATCCAAGTTTTCAGCAAGATACCTGTTAACATATACCCAATCTCCAACTTGTGGAGAATTCTACTAGTGTGGAACCTTTGGAGTACCTGTGTTATACAGGGCACTGTGTTATACAGCGTAGGCCACAATTCCTGCTGGCTGATCTGGAAAACTTGCAATCGAGCCATAAGATCCCTGTCAGCCTGAAAATTCTCTCTAGGGGAGTCAAGAGTCGGGGTCAAGGGAGTGCAGGTCCAATATAGGATCTCAAATGGTAGTGAGTGTTTCACGCTCAGAGCAGGACCAGGGGAAGGAGCCCCGCTGAGTCAGTGCCAGTCTCCAAGGTCAATTTGGAGGGTGGGGCTTAGGGTGCGGACACCTGAAGTTGAGGTTCCTACAAGAAACCTCCATATTTGTATGCCCCCAAAGGGGAGAAGCCAGCAGCAGGCCAGTCAGTGGGTTTAGGGGGTAAAACCACTTTTTCTGTCTACCTGGGGGTGTGAAATATCAGGAAGCACATACTGCAGACCATTCTGGGGCCAGTTAAGGATTCAATGGCCAAGGTGAGAGAAGGGCTAGCCAAGCGGAAAAGAGAAGGTGAACAGAGTCGTGGCTGGGTTTAACTCTTCCCCTAGGTTAACCACGCTCATATCCGCCTCATTAGCCCTACTTGTTCTCCTGCTATTTATTGTTGACCTTCGGACCCTGCATATTGAACAAACTTATAGCCTTCATAAAAGAGAGAATAGGAGCAGTGCAGCTGACGGTCTGCGCTAACAATACGAGACCCTGAGGACAGGATCTGTAGAATGTGAGTTAGTTACCCAAGACCCCTAAGCATAGCTCCAGGATTAGAGCTTGTACAAGAAAGGGGGAATGAGGAACCCTAAGAGGTTTCCCAGTCCCACTCCTCCTTACAGCTTCCCCTCCAACCTGGGGTCAAGGCTAGGCCAAGTTCCTTCCTCCACCCACAGGAACATTTTTGAGTAAAAAAATTCTCAGAAAGCACTGACTGATAGCCACCTGACCCTCTGGAAAGGCCCAGGTAGAGTTCAAGTGCTTATCATGTTTGCTAGCCAATAGATTTAAAGGTCATATACTTAGCCAATAAGTTTGAATTGTAACCTTGCTGATGTAACCTGTGCCCCTAAAAAGTATAAAAACTACTTGTAATAGTCATTCAGGGGTTGCCTTCTAGTCACTCACTATAAGGGACTAAATGAAGGTCGACTCTGACTGCTGGAAAATAAACCTCTTGCTTTTGTATTAAAAAAAAAGAGTTGGGGAAAGTTCTTTTCAAAGTTACCTGCCTTCTATGTTGTTAGTAGGCTGAGCATCTCAGAGGAATAGAGCTGAGAATGCAAAATGTGAGCTTTTACTTAGAGGCCAAAGCTAAAATATAAAATACAGGACCTCAGACATCAAACAGTTCCTGCAGAGGGAGTGTTTGATGTGGGAAGTGCGAATGAAGCCCAGGATGGGGATCCTTTGCCGGATGTGAAGGCCAGACATGCAAATGCTCTCTCCACTGAAAGTGGATCCTGCTTAGATGTAGGGCTATTGAAGTAGCAAATGAAATCACCTCTGTTAAGTACCCAGCACAATGCCAGCACATGGTGAACCCCTTCTGTATGTTATTACTACACATTTGCTGTTTATTTGTTTGTTGGTTGGTTGGTTGGTTGGCTGGTTGGTTGGTTGGTTGGTTTGACAGTTATGCTGGCCTTTAAGTCCTTAAGCCCTCAAATGGGCTCAGCATGCCACACCTTCCTCATTGGTATATCCTCTGCTTATATTGTGTGTGTGTGTGTGTGTGTGTGTGTGTGTCTGTGTGTGTCTGTGTGTCTGTGTGTCTGTGTGTCTATGTATGTGTGTGTCTGTGTGTGTGTGTTATATACTGTTCTTTTTTTCCTTAGAGCCTTGATGAACATGACTTTAAGTGTTTTCCTTCTATGTAATTAGGTTTAGAAGTGGTCCCAAGTTAATGATATACTTAGTATTATTTAATATATTTAATTCTGTCACAGTAGAATAGAAATTCCACAAAGTCCATTGTTCAACCTTATATTTTACTTCTGCTGGATGCCTTGACATAATATAAATATTTGTTAAATGAACATCCAAACACTGTTGAAAAGAATTTACACAGATAACTTCTGTCTATAGAAATGTAACACTGAGTGAAGCAACTGGAATAATTTATCTGAATAACTTGGTCACTTCTCATAAATCTCAACCCCAGACAAATACAAGGATTACACAAATGTAAATTAATTTGTAGAGATTTTTCACAGTGTAAATTCAACAAGATATATAGAGTGTAGATACTTGTGCTGGTAATTTATACCCTGGAATGCATTTTAGAAAACTTAAAGGTTTCTTAAATTTCATATATTACAAGAGTAGGAAAATTAAGTTATTTTACATAAAGATTCTCTGCCCTGAATTGTGGGATTGAGTCCCAGTAGATACATTTATAAAACAGCTCCCATACCTAAGGCTCAGGGCACATTCTAGATGAGGAGACAGACCGATTATAAGAGTCAAAAGATCAGGGAGTTTGTTGTGAGATTGTGCTTCCTAGCAATGTCAGAAGCTATACCCATAAATTCTTACCAAGAGGACTGCCCAAAATCAGCTGAATAAGGATAACGCCAACAGACATGCCAAATTGAAAGAGGAGGGGCCTCAACGCTACCAGAAGAACCACAGGCAGTTAAGGAGTGCTGAGAGCAGAGGTCCTGCCCAGAGAAGAGCACACTGATTTGTTCTTCCATACCAAGCTGTCATTCCTGAAAACATATATGGGAGTCACAGTATACAGACTGTATGTGCATTTGTTTTGTGTTTGTGTATGTGTGTGTGTGTATGTGTGTGTAAAAACAAAAGAGAATAAGGAGAGTTATACAGGATGTGTGGAAAGAAGAACGAGAAAGAAGAAATGTAATCCTATTATAATCTCAAAAAAAGTAGAAAAGCAAATTTTCTGCCTTTGAATTTTCCCATTACTCTTGCTCAACAGCCAAAGTCTATCAGTTCCTATAGCTATGGGTTTCATTAGCATTTCCCTTTGAACTAGATTGCTCTCGTTAACAGCACCCTTTAATGCTATCGAGAGCTAATGAGTGGCGCTCAGTTTCCAAGTTCTAGGCTCTGTATAAAGTACTTTATGTGTATTTCCCCTCAAGTCCTCACAAAAGCTGCATGATCTGAGTGTGTTTGCCATCCCTAGTTTGCTAGTTGGCTTATGTAAGACAAGCTAGAGTCTCCTGCGAGGAGAGAACCACAATTGAGAAAATGCCCCATGAGATGTGGCTGCAGGTAAGCCTGTAGGGCATTTTCTTACAGAAGGATTCGGGGAGGTGGTGTACTGTAAGGAGGCAGGCCGGGCAAGCCCTGAGGAGCAATCCGGTGAGCAGCACCCTCCACGGACTTTGCTTCAATCCCTGCCTCCAGGTTTGAGCTCCTGCCTTGACTTCCTCCAGTGATGGACTACAGCGTGGGAGCATGAATCAAAATCGCCCTCCTTCCCCAAGTTGCTTTGGCCAATGGCATTTTATCACAGCAATAGTGACCCTAACAAAGACCTCCTAGCCTACTGATGTAAAACTATGAAATCCACCTTATTCACTATGTTTGTAAAATTATTTTTATTGTGATAGGACACATGTAACATATGAGGCCTCATTTTAATCATTTAAAACCATGCAGTACAGTGGTGGTTAGTACATTCACAGTATTGTGTAAATGTCACTGTTCCAGAGCTTTCTAAGCATTCTAAACAATACCATTTCTATGTGCCCCAAAGAATTGACAACAGTTATTCAAAGTGAACTTGTCCGTGGCAGTTGCAGTACTGGTCACAATAAGCCAAACTGTAAACATCCAGACATCATCAACAGCAGCTGGCCATAAGGTCATGACTCAGCACCTGAAACTGTGAGGCCCAAATAAACACCTTGTAAGTTGTCTCTGTCATAGTCATATCACAGAAATGGAAAAGTAAGACACTAAGTGAAGGAAGCCAAGGCCCACATATTACGTGACACAGTTTATGTGAAATGTAGTCATTGATTTTGTAAGAATTGTAAGTTTTCAAAAAAATTTTTTTTTGTATAACAGTACTGAACATTTCTTAGCAATAATATGTGTAAAATTCGGGCTTTATATGCTAACTCCACTCTTCAAATGAAAGTGAAAATAATACAACTTAAATTAAAAAGTAAGAAAAACCCACCATGTGGCCTTTAAATGAATCTGATTCCTGTACAACAAATTTAAAGAACCACAGAAAGCAGCTTCTGGTTCCCACTCAAGTGGGAGCCTTCCTGGCACAGATTCTGTCCAGTAAAATATCCACATGCCGTGTGTGGGACTACTTAATTTGAACCAGAATAAAATTAAACCAAATTGAAAAATTAATCCGTTACATCCACATCTCAAGACTCGGTAGCCAAAGCGCATGCGCAGCTGTTCTGATCCCTTCACAGACCCGAGGCATCATCACCACCATGGCAGGAAGTGCTCACTGGACAGCTTTGGGGGGTTACATGGAGGCACCGGTGAAGTCCGCTATGTCTCCGGTCCTCTGCCGCAGCAGTCCACCTCACCCTCGGAGCCCTCATTTCCCACTCCTAGTCCTGGCTGACCGGTCACCTCCCTGGCCGGCTCTGAGCCTGACCTACTTTCCAGTGTCACCAGTGAAGGCCCGGCGCCAACCCACAGCATGGTTCCTCTGCTCCCCGCTCCCCTTCCTGTGCTGCCTGCTCTGGACCAGATCTGCCTCTCTTTGACTGGAAGGCCTCCTACCACAGAGCCCTAGCCAGCTCTGCAGAGTCAGGCCCTAGTTCCAGCTCCTTTTTGTTTTGTTGTTAGGAGGAAGACACAGATCATCCGGTCCGCCACACCTTACATCTTACCCCGTTCTTTGTCTTGTCTCCCTGCTCTTCCTTCTCCCCACACAGTCCAGTTCCATTCACTTCTCTTTAAAGATTTCCCTTTCATCTCTTTTCAACCTTCTTGTCTCCTCTTCCCTTTCTCCCAGCTGTAAAATGAACCCTTTAAACACTATTTGGAAAACAAATAGGAAAAAAGTTATTGTAATATATATATATATATATAAATGTGTGTGTGTTTATATATATTATTGTATATAAAATAATATATTTTACAATATAGTATATATAATTACATATTTATTATAATTTATATATTTATATAATTTTATTTGTATAAATATATTTATATATCTATATATATTATAAAATATATTATTTCCAAAGAAAAACTATTTCTTTGGAATAGAAAGGAAAGATTCTAGGAAGAAATCTATTGTAAATAGGAAGAAAGCTATTGTAAATAAAAAATCCATTGTAAAACTATATATAAAAAACTAAGCATATATATATATATGTATATATATATATATATATATATATATATATATATATATATATATATATATATATATATACTTTATGTTGTAGCTGTCTTCCCTTGTAGGAGAGCTATCCCAGTAGATACCTAGAATTTCAGGTAAACTCTGTGGTTTTCCCCATATGAAGAGTTTAATTTAAAATTAGGTAGAAGAAATTGACAATATCTAAGAATAAAAGAAATGAATTATAGCTGTCCACTCTAGGAAAAGTTATAGAAATGTGATTTCTTTCTGTCTCAGAAAATTATAGTATAATTTAAAGTATTTTGTGTTTGTGTGCGTGTGTTCGCATGTGGGTACATATATATCCCTGTGTGCAGATGTGTGTGTTTATAAGCAGATCCCAAGGGGCAGCCTTCAGGATGTTCCTCAGGTAGTGTCCACTTTGAGACAGTCACTCGATGGTCTGGCCAGGTCACTGAGTGGCTGGGCTGGATGGCCAGTGAGCACCAGGGATCTTTCCCTCTCTGCCTCCCTGCAGCTGGACTCTCATGTCTGCACTGCCAGGCCTGGCTTTCCGTGTTAGTCTAGGTATTGAGTATTGAACTCAGTAAGGCAAGCAAGCACGTCAGCACCTGAGGCAACTCCCCTCTCTCTCTCAGAACACGTATGTACTGTTCTCACCTTTGCTTCGCCTGTGATGGTGTCACATGACATTGTGCCTCCTTGGTGAGATAAACTGATGATGCGAGTGGAGTGGGGGTGACGTAATAGTTTATTGTGTGCGCGCATGTGTGTGTGTGTGTTTAAATGTATGTGCATGCGTGTTTGTGAGTGTGCGTGCACGAGTGTCTGTGACTCTGTCTATATGCATAAGAGACACATGGGGTGATCAGAAGACATCTTTATGTGCTCACATCTACCTTCCTGTGGGTTCTGAGGATCAAAGCTAAGTAGCACGGTGGGCTTTTTGCTCACTGACCCGCCTTACCAATATGGTTGTAAATGTACAAAATTTGAGTGGAGTTTCAACTTAGTGTATTCAGACTGCTTGGCTGCAGGCAACAGAAAACACTGATAGTGAAGTCACACAGGACAAGGAATCCTTCCTTGATATAGCAACATCTTCAACCACAGGGTGGCCTTTGCAACTATGGGTAGAGATGGATATCCAGGCAGTTCCTGCGACTGCAAACCTGGTCCTTTTATAGGATGCATTTCCACAGCAGGAACCCATGGTGGGATGCTAAACAGGGCTACTGCAGAATCTACACAGGGCTGTCAAGTTTCATTACAAGACTGGGCAGCATGGAGACTGCTATCTAGGCCAGGATATATTTAACTCTATCTCGATGGCTCCAAGTTGCCATCCAGCACGCTGGGAAATTCTCCACACCGCTGAGGACTCTGGCACTGGGCAGATAAAAATCTGCTCCTGTTCATACAGTAAATGGGCACTGACCGCCTACCATATGCCAGATGCTGTTCTTCGTGGCGAGTATACACAATGACAGCTTAGGCACCATCCCTGGTCCCCTGGAGTTCGCCCTCCAGCAAAGGAGTTGAGGGAGTGTGAAAAATTGTACAGTAGCTGGGTGGGAAGGCAGATGCAGAGGAAGGGCAGAGAGTCTGAGGAGCCAGGGCAGCTGGGGCTTGGTGAGCTCAGTTGGGGAGGACCGAAGTGTCTAAGTATGTGGCAGAGAAAGATCTTTGCACTTGAATGCAGTCTTCTGCCACGGTTTCTTTCCTCTCTCCTCTAGCTCTGTGCATACGTGGGAGCATCATGTACACGTGCATGTGGACATCAGAGAAAAGTAAAGTTGGCTAGAGGTCAACTTCAAGGGTCACTGCCCAGGAGTTATCTACCTTTTTTTGACTTGGTTCATTCACTGACCTGGACTCTAGGATTAGGCTACACTGACAGGGTAGTGATCCCAGGGTAGTGATCCCCAGGGTAGTGATCCCAGGGTAGTGATCCCCAGGGTAGTGATCCCAGGGTAGTGATCCCAGGGTAGTGATCCCAGGGTAGTGATCCCCAGGGTAGTGATTCCAGGGTAGTGATCCCCAGGGATGAGCGTCTTAATTACAAGCAGGCGCCACTATGCTCAGCTCTTGTTTGTTTGTTTGTTTGTTTTCGAGGCAGGATTTTTCTGGGTAAAAGCCCTGGCTGTCCAGGAACTTACTTTGTAGACAAGGCTAGCCTTGAACTCATAAAAATCTGCCTGCCTCTGCCTCCTGAGTGCTGGGATTAAAGGCCCGTACCTGGCTTGCTTTTATTTTTACGAGCATGAGTTCTGAAGACCGAACTTTGTGTGGTAAGCTTATTAGCCATGAGCCATCTCCCCAGCCCCTGACTTTCATTTTAGTTATTATTTTCAGCAAAAGCTTTGAAGTTTATTTTTTTAAAATAATATATGGAATTGAGTGTTGGGTTGCATGAGTATAAATATCTCATAAAGCACATAGTTCTGTCGTTTGAATATGCGCTGCCCTTCCTAGGTTTACAGTGCACACTTGGTTTCCAGGGCCATGTTGGAAATGTTGGCAGGTCACCAAGGCCTTTATTTGGAAAGTCGTAGCTGGTTTTCAGTCCCCACTCTCCATTTCCCGGCTCCATTGAATGGGCCACTTCTGCCATGTGCTGCCATGGCCGTGATGTCACGCCTTGCTACAGGCAGTGAACTGTAGATTCCAAACTCCTGGCATGTGCGTTCTGAAGCTGTGAGTCAAAAGAAACCTTGCATCCCTTAAGTTGTTCATGTCAGGCGTTTTTGTCCCACTACCCAATGATGTGACTAACACATGAAGATAGACTTGTGCTGTCTTTCTCACTAAAATCCAGGTAGAGTCCCATTCTCTGCACAAGAATCTCTTATGCTCTCCATGTACAGCTACATGCTTCTTTTATACTCTCCTGGCACAGCTACATACTTCTCTTATGTTCCCCCTGTACAGTTACATCTCTTATGCTCTCTCTGTACAGTTACCTACTTAGGTTCTCTGTGTACAGTTACATACTTCTACACATTTAACCTTCGTCCATCACTCATGTGTCTTCTGCACCTGTAGCTTGTCTTTTGGAAGACATTGTATAAAATAGAATCCTATAATATATTATAACATATGATGTTTCAAGTATCACTTCTTTCACTCCTGCAGAATACCTTGTTGTTCAATTTCCTTTGTGTTCCTGTTTTATTTTATTTTTGTATAAGCATATAGTATTCCATTTTGTGGATTTTAAGAAATCCTACTCTAAGATGTTTCATTTAAAGAAATAGAATATATCTTCATAATTGCCCTATGCTAAAATATCTCTACTTTCTTTCATGACTTGACAGATAATAGGTGTGATATTTTAAGTGCTGGGAAGCAACCTAAACAAGACAAACAAACAGCCCAAAGGATATATTGACTCACTCAATAAAAGGAATAGTGTGATCTTGGCAAATTGCATAATTCTTTCATCACTATATCTTCTTAAATCCAGAAGAGCTAATAACTCCTTCCAAACTGCAACAGAAAGTTCCCAAAGAGGCAATCTGATTGGAGGATGTGAAATGGACTACCCATCCCTGGGCCAATGAGCATAGCTGGACGCACTACTGGCGGTGGTTAAGAGTCTGTCATCCAGAAACAGCTACCACTGCTTTCTTAAGAGCATGAAGTGTGGGAAGAAGAACTGAGGACCAGGGATCACAGTGCCTATCAGAACCTCATGGGTTTGCTTTGATGCATGGTATAGAAAGGACAGTTAGGGGAAATGAGGTTGGAAAAGCTAAGGACATACAGATTTTATCCTTTGAATAATAGGAGGCTATATGAGCTTTTCTGTAGTGTATATCTGTGTGGTGTGTATGTGTGACACACACACATGACCTTGTGCGCACATGTCTTGTTCCCTACAATACAGTCACTAACCTTGGAGCTAGACTGACAGCCAACAAGCCTTAGCCATTTCTGTCTCCCCACAGAATTGGGTGAACACACAGCCACACCTAGATTTCATGAGTGTGGTGGGGATTTAAACTAATGTCATCCTGTTCCTACAGCTCTTACCCACAGACCCATGTCCCCAGCCTCTCATTTCAGCCTGCTGAGGAAGGTTGCATGTGATTTCATTGGAGATTCAGACTACTCAGCTGGCAGTGGGACAAACACCATTGTACAGTATGATAGGAAGGGTATCTGGAAGCAGTTCTGTCTACCCAGTCTCCAGGCAGGAGGATAGCAACTGTAACTCAGTGCACTTTTAGAACAAGTGACAGAAATGAACTCCAGCTTGCCTGTCTCTAGGTTTGTTTTCTCCCCTCATTAGCTACCGGAATTCTATACACTGGGCTGTGAACTGTTGTCTCCAAGAAGTTTAAAATCTGGCATAAGTGGTGCAGTCATATAGACTATGAACCAGGAAAGACTGGAGACACATTTCATGTAATATCCATTGAAGGTGTGTGTTTCATTTCTGTGGGTGTTCTGGGCAAATGAAAGGAAAAGTCTTAGGCAAGCACTGTTTTTTTCAAATCTACCCCAAGAGGGTAATTTAAATGGTGAATGTGTTCATTCAGACAGAAGTGACTCTCCAGAAGTTAAGAGCTGGAGGTGACTCACCTACTATGGAATCAGGACCACTTCATAGAGAAGGTGCTATTTGAGATGTCTTGTAGAGTGACTAAGAAGGATGATGTAGGCAACAGAAAGGGTAAAGGAGTATGGACAGGGCTGGGGGAGGAGCTCGGTGGTTAGAGTACTTGCCTTGCATGCACAGAGTCCTGATTTGAGTCCTAGGACCATGTCAATGAGGCATCTGTAATCCCAATAGTGAGGTGGTAGAGGCCAGAGAATCAGAGTCCCACAATCGAAAAGGCAGGCAAGGGCCAAGTCAAGTGGGACCACTGCAGTGGAGAGCGAGGTCAGGCTCAATCCTGTGAGGCAGAGAGGATGCAGACTTTGACTTTCTGTTTTGTTGTCACCACTCAGCCTCATGCTTGGTGTGGAGTAAAAGCCATGGCCCCGAGGTGAGCACTGACCACATTGCTTAAGGAGCCAAGGCCAACAGCCTGTTGACCCAAAGGAAGGCCCCATGTTGGCTTCTAGTCTAACCATGTGTGGAAATCTGAGATGCCTAGAGAGCATCTAATGGAGTGTGTTGCCAGAGGTAGCCCAGGAAGGACTGGCTCACAAGAGCCATCAAAAGGAAAGGTTATCAGGCAATAAGTGGAGCTTGAAGTCAGCCTGGAGCTGAGGAAATGCATCTGCCAGCAGAGTGTGTCCTGTTTAGTTTTGTGTAACTTGACTTAAGCTAGAGTCATTTAGGAAGAGAAAACGTCAACTGAGAAACACCCCCACCAAACTGACTTCTGGTCAACCTTGTGCTATTTTTCTTCATTGATGCTTGATTGGGAGAGCTCCAGTTTGCTGTTAGAACTTGGGCCTTGGGCAGGGGCTTCTGGGTACTGTAAGAAAGCAAGCTGAGCAAGCTGTGAGGAGTGAGTCAGTGAGCAGGGCTTCCTGCGCCAATTCCTTCCTCCAGGTTCCTGCCTTGAGTTTCTACCTTCACCTCCCTCAGTGAAGGGGTCTAGCCTGAGAATTGTGAGATGAAGTAAACCCTTTCCTTCCCAAGTTGCTCATGGTTATGATGGTATTATCACAACAATAAAAACACTAAGCCAATGCATGCCTTTCAAACATGAGTATCTAAATTTGATCCTCAGAACCCATCAAACAATACTAAAAAAGCTGGTGTGTGTGCATTCACATGCTCCACTCCCCTGAGCAGCTTTCTAAAACAAAAAAATTTATCAACAAACAGGCAACAAAAAACTGTATGTGAAGAGGCAGGGGGATATCTGAATAGGAGTTACAAGTGGTGGGGGCAGGACCAAAGCCTTGTGTGTTCAGCCGGGAGTGAGGAGCTCTGGGAAGACGACCCATTATTGTGGAGCTGGAAGGAAACAAACCACTAGCTATCTTGAAACTGGACAAGTCTAAACTGGGGCTGGCGCTGTTTCATCCAAAGGCTTTGGATTCCAAAAGAGCACTGTTCATAGCACAGTCATGTCTTTACAGTGCAATTCTGATAGAATGTACTGTGTTTAAAATGATAGAAAATGGTCTGAATATGTAGCTCAATGGAGACATACTTGTCTAAGGATTCATGAAGTACCGGGTTCCCCCCACACTATAATCTAAGGAAAATCTGAAACATATGTAGCTTATATAAGATGGGAACCGGCTTCTGTTTTCTGTAAAAGAGACTCAAGGTTGTCCCTAGCTTTGTGACTCTGTTACCTTGGCCAGTGGCTTCTACCTCACAGTCCAAAATAACCACGGCTACTCCAGCTATCACATCTGCTTTGAACTGTCTCACTATAAGATACTTTCTGTAACCTATGTAGTTGTACTAATCTTCTCTCTGCCTACTGTCCTGAACATAGGTTAGAATTTCCAGATTATAAACTTTATTATTGAATATTCTGTTTCTAGATAAAATAGGAACTTCCCTTTCTTTCTCTTTAAAAAGGTTTTTTTTTTTCTTTTGTACTTTATTTATTTAACCACTAAGATGCAATTCCCCAGGCATGCTGGACAAGCCCTCTTTCACTAAACTTTATCTCCAGAACCTCCCCCCCTCTTCTCTGCATTTTATTTTGAGGTGGGGTCTCACTATGTTGCCCATTCTGCCTGCTTCTGCCTCCTGAGGTACTGGGATAACTGACCTCAGCCATCGTGCTGCTCAGTACATTTCTATTTCCTGAGGCAGAAGGAGAGGGTATTGGTACTGGTGAGCAGTCAGAGGTCCCTGGCATCCTGCATGGCTATTCCCAGTGATTCCAATCCTCAGGCTCTCTCCTTTTCCTTTGCAGAAGGAGAAACTCACACTGGGCTCAGTGGCGATGGCTGAGGTCACGCAGAGAAAGCATCTTGTACATCATGCAATAGTGAAGGTTAAGTGAATCGAGTCCCTCACTTTAAACAGCTGCTCTCGCATAGCCAAGGAGCTGGGACAAGAACTAAGGTTTGACCATTAGGATGCTTCTCCGTGTCACTATAGAGGAACACACATATAGCTGCTCTCCCGTTTGATGACAAACAGACTTTTCCCCAAGTGATAGAGGGAGTTTCAATGTCTTAAGGAATTAAGAGGTGACAGCAACTCCAGAGCACCATTGGCTATGCCTTCCTTCTTGGCTTTCAAGCTGCCTTGTTTGATTTTTCCACACTCTGTGAAGAACAGAGAGAATAGTGACCAGACTGACCCATAGGGCTTGTTTACAGGAAAGGACAGGCATCTGTGACTTCCTCCATCCAATGCTGTGGTCTGAGCACAAAGCCACATACTGCTCCATGTTCTCCATGGGACACATAGCAGCTAACAAAGACTGCTAGCAAGTCCTTTCTTCTGTGCACCCGTGTCCTATGGGGGAAAGGGTAACTAGACATTCTAAGACAGAGCTATGTCTTGTATCGAGTGACCATTGGTCCACATCTTCTCTGCATTTCTTCTTTCCTCTTCTTTGCCCTCCCTTCTTGTGTATGGAAACAATATCCCATGCATAACTGGTTCCTTAAGATCTTGATTAGTTGACAGAGTACTTGCCCGGAGTGTCTGACATCCTGGGAGTTAACTACAGCACTGCACAGAACACATAACTATAACTATATATAATATATAACTATAACTGCACAGAACATGCATAGAACATGTACCTCACCCCTGTAACCCAGTCCTCAGGAGGTGGAGGCAGAAAGACAGACATTCAAGGCCAGGCTACAGCACAGGAGATCTTGTTTACAAAATACAAAGGAAATATCTCTAGTAGTCTGCAAGCATGGGGTCGAGTGACCAAGTAAGCCACCAGCTGCCACTCTGCCTACCTCTTCTGTAAAGTCTGTTAGAACCGTTTCAGAAGCTGGTTGTGTCGCTTCCTCCAGCAGTTCCAAGAGGTAGGGCAAGCACTGGAGGTAAACGGGAGTGCATTTAGGGCGACTTTAATGTGTCATTCATTGATTGCACTCAGACATTACAGATTCCTCCATTTTAGGCTCCCTGGCATATCCCACATATAAGGAACAGTAGCCAGCTGGGATTTAAAAAGCCACTTTGTTGATGGCCGCTCAGATGTCCAGAAACTTTCAGTAAGTAAAGGAGATTCCAGAAACAAACAAGAGGCCTTAGACAATTTCTTATCTGCAGCCAGTTCACTGGAAATAGATTCTGAGCATACAAAAGCCTCCAGACCGTGTCTGCTCCTGCGTTCGTTCCTTTGTTCGGCGGCATGCGGAAGCTCTGGCCAGGAGGTGTGCACGCTACCAGTGAGTGCTTTTAGATTTAGAGTGATCCAAAGACAACCTCCTTCTTTCTAAACCTTTACAATTCAGCATTAGCCAATCCTGGTGGAGCAGGTTTGCAGCCCTATTTACTTGGGAAGCTGAGGCAGAAGGATTACAAGTTCAGGGGCTGCTTGGGTACAGAGTGAGTTCAAGTCCAGTCTGGGCTGTCTGGGCAACTTATCAAGACTCTGTCTCAGAACAGAGTGAAAAGCAAGGCTGGGATGCAGCTCAGACGTAGAATACTTGCTTAGTGCGCATAGAATTCCCAGTTCTATAATGAGAGATTTTTTTAAATCAATATTTTATTAGTCAAAATATTTTTCAATTGACTGCAATAATAGAAGTTGTATTAGAGGAGTGATTCATTCTCTCTCTCTCTCTCTCTCTCTCTCTCTCTCTCTCTCTCTCTCTCTCTCTCTCTCTCCAGCCATTATGAAAATTCATTTATGTCACTGTTTCTGAGACTGTCTCATGTGAACTGGCCCGGACAGTGCAGACTGTGGGTTGGAGTTAGGGAACTAAGCCCTGACATCTGCTTCTTGGCTCTGCATTAGGTGTTTATCAATTGTTTAGCGGACAGAAAACCTCCAGCAAGCCAATGAGATGAATACAGGAGAAGACAAACGGGAAGCCATGCCCACCAGGGCACTGGCCACAGGAGATGGGGCAAGGTGAGGGAGGTGAGGGAGGGGGAGGGGCACGGGCTGGGGAGGTGAGCATGGGAGAAAACACAAAGGCATTCAGGTTTTTTTCCCCCAATGCTGGAGATTAACTCCAGATCAGAGAATCTATGTGCTGGGCTGCAGATTTACCCTGAGCAACCAAAAAGCACTAAGCAGACAGCAGTGTGAAAAAGATTGCAGACCACCAGGAGAGAGAGAGGAAGAGGGAGGGGGAGGGGAGGGAGAGGAGGAGGGAAAGGAAGAGGGGAGGGAAAGGGGGAAGGAAAGAGGGGGAGGAGGAGGCAAAGGGGGAAGAAGAGGAGGAGGAGGAAGAAGAGGAGGAGGAGGAGGAGGAGGAGGAGGAGAGAGAGAGAGAGAGAGAGAGAGAGAGAGAGAGAGAGAGAGAGAGAGACTGGGAAGAATTGCAGGAGCAGAACAAAGAATTTAGAAAAAGTACCCAAATCTTATAGAAATGAGCTGGAAAACATGAACAGATTAAAAAAACAAAAAGCAAAAAAATGATGACTCTGATTTGCAAAACATGTAAATCAAATGACAAAGGGAAAGGCTGTTCCACCCAGGTCTGCTGGAAGAGGCATTTAAGGGCTGGAAAGAGTCAGGAAAGCAGCCCTCAGAACTTGGGAAATAGCAGAGCAGATGGGAAATTAAGGGAAAATTGAGAAACACTAAATGGGTTACGGTGGCATTTATGAAAGAGTAAGAGAATTCAAGTCTAAAGGGAAAGGGTAAATAATAAATATGTCTAGAGAACATTTCAAATAATCAAATTTTGGAAGTTAAAAGAGACAACTGTGAGGCAAAAAAGACAAAGTAGGAACTGGAAGAATGAGACATTTGGTGTACACAGCTGCTCACAGAGTATACGCACTGTCTCTAATCGAGGTCTGAGGGACGCTGGACGTGGCCACACTCAGGTGACAACCAGAAGTACGCCTGTAAACAGGCGGAACTGCATCACAACGGAGTGTTAGGCGAAGAAACAGCGTGGGAGATAGAGTGTCTATCAGCTACTGTGTACTGGTCATGTGCAGAGTACCCTGTGTGCTTTTGAGTTATGTTAGGTGATGGGGAATGATACAGCTTAAGTGTTTTTACTATGATAAATTAGTTGTTACTATGATATGATTCATTATGATATTTTAATACATGTGTAATGTATTCTGGCTGAAATCTCTCTATTTTCCTCTCTTGTTCCCTGCACTTCTGCTAAGCCTTTCTCTCCCCAAGAATCCCCTCTTCCATTTTCAGTTGATAACTTTTGTTTTTGTGTTATGTTTGTTTGTTCGTTTTTGGTTTTGGCAACCCAATGGGTTTAATTAGGATCATTGGCAGGACCATGGGAACATTATCAGTAGCTAAACCACTGAAGAAAATGTCTCCTCTGGCCAATGACCGTCATTTGCCTTTAGGTCCTCAGAGAAGAAGCCTCATTAGCCCTTCCCTGCTAAATGGTAGGATGTTGGCCTGGTTCATCTTGTGCAGGCAATCACAGTGGCTGAAATTCAGGACCAAAGTGGCTACGCCGTGCCTGGAAGACAGAGTTCTGCAGCACCTGAGTCCCTCCTCCAGCTCCTGTGCTTTTACGGCCCTCCTCTGTTCTGGACCCTGAGTGCTGGTGACAGAGATGTCCCATTTAGGATGGGTTTCTATAGTCATCAGTCTCAGCCCTTTGACCAGGTGCCCACCTCCACGGTCACAGGAAGAGCACTAACTCATCCGTGGCCATAGACACGATTATTTACAAAGCAACCTGCCGGTCACAACATGGCATTTAGCAAAAACAACAGTGAAGGAGGTGGAGGGAGCTCAGAGAATGCTAAGATGCAGCCCAGGTGGTCCAGTAGGAAGCGCTGGAATAGCTTGTCCTTTGACATCAGGAAACATCAGCTCATTAGAAATGGCAATTCTGTTCTTGCTCCTGGCAGTCTTTGATCCGTGCTAGCTCTCTGCCAGGCACTATGTTCACTGCAAATACAACATTAAACAAGCAAAGGGTGGGCAAGGGGCTTCCTTCATGATGTGTGCTTTTGCTTATTAGAAAGAAAAGTAAAATAACAACAAAATACAAAGCCTAAGCCAACCGTCCAATAGAAACTGAAACCTAGCTTCTGTCTGTGAGTTCTGAGGGGAATCCAGCACAGGTTTCATGCCCGTGTGCCTATGTCTTGGGTTATCTTCCTGTACCTTCCTGTGACCTTATCACTTTATTTTAAACAAAATATTCTTTAAATAGGCTGTGGCGCTGGAGGGATAGCTCAGTAGTTGAGAGTATATACTGTGCTTGCAGAGCACCTAGACTGAGTTCTCAGCACCAGGCACAGGCCACAGATGCCTGTAGCTCCACCTCCAGGGGCTCTGATGCCCTTTCCTGGCCTCCATAGGTTCCTGAACTAATATGGACAACCCCCACCTAGACACACATAGCTCAACAATAGCAACGGCAACAACGATAATCATAAACGTTAAACAAATAAAATCCAGGGTTTATATCAGACCTATGACACGCCCTGGTCTAGACCATCCACCTAACTAGTTTCCCATAACCCTATGCAGCTCATCCTTGTATCAGAGACACTGCTGATCTAGAGTGAACTTGAATTTCTGGCCCTGTTTGTGATATAGGAAGTATGGCGTCCATGTTCTCTCCTGGGCCTTGGCCATTAATAGATAAAAAGTGCAGGTAGTGGAGAAAGGGTCATTCCAGGTAGTCAGTAGCCCTACATCCCGGAGGCTGTGGAGTGACTCTACTACAGGAAGCTTGTGTGTACATGTGTTGCAAGTAGTTCATTTTGGGAAGTTAATGCTATCTCAACCACTTTGCCATCGCTGAATGATTAGAAGACAAAGGCAGACCTTTGTAGAATACCATCTCCATACCACCTTGTGTATTTTGTTAGCATGCTTTCTTGTATTTATTGCTCCAGATGGGAATATTGAAGATATAAACTGAAGCTTAGCAGCCACCAGGGGTTCTAGTATTTTTATCTGGATTGCTAATTAGTTTCGATAAGCAAGACAGTGATATGATTTTACCGTTTAATATAAGTGCTCAGCAGGTAATAATGGGAACAGAGCAAAGTGGTATATAATGGTATCTCCTACAGTAAAGAATTTTGGTCTGGTATAGGTTTAAGTGGGAAGAAAGCCTAAGGAGACATGCACTGTCCATCCTAGGAGCTGGATGCAGGAAATAGAGTTAGTAAGTACTTGCTCCTTGCTGACTTCATAATGAAAATGGTGTTCAGGAGAAATTTCTGTTAGAGCTCTTTGTCACTCCCGAAGTACTAAAGACAGAGATAATATCAACATTTCGTACATGGAGACACTGCTCTAGAATACTGGCATTTAAGGAAACACAGTAAAAATCAGGACACGGGGATTTCTACATCACTGTTTTCACATAATCTGAAATTTGATTGGTCAGATATGATGAATTACCCTGTTAATCCCACTTTATTTATTCAGAAAATAGAGGGAAAGGAATGTTGTTCAAGAATCAAGGTGATAAATTAGAAGTTTGAGTACATTCAATGGATGAATCCAAAGAAAGCTGATGACTCACACAGACTAGCCTCTTACTTAAAACCGTGAGTGTGACCCTCAAGTCACATGATATAACCTGCAAGTGCTTCTCCTGAAGGCCAGCTCTCTATGCCAAAACCAAAACCTTTATCCCCTGACCCACTGTGGCAGTCAGTTTCTGTCAATCAGCTCCAGAAGAAGATGTCCTTATTTGTTCTCAGGCTGGGAACCTGTGATGGCGTAGTGGAGTTTTAGGTCCATAGTGAAGCCGAGTATCATGGCAAGAGTAGGGGGTGGAGGGGAGGTGGAGAAACTGCTCACCTCATGCTAGGAAGATGAAAGACATGGAAGGGAGCAGAGGGCCCACTCACCCCTTCAATGGCCCACAGGCCTCTCAATGAGCACCACTTTCAAAGCGTCTACCCCCGGCCAACTATAGCACCTAGGCTTCAGTACTTCAATCTGTGGGTCTTTGTGGCGGACAGTCAAGGTTCAACCTGTAGCATTTACCTTCTAAATAGAAAGAAAAAACAAGAACAAAACCAAAGGGAACAAAATATTTCCAAATCTCTTGATACAAACATTTGTATTAATACAATTGTATCATTTGTATTAATACAATTGTATCAATTGTATTGCTACATTGTCTTGATTGCATTGTCTTGATACAAACATCTTAATTATAAACATTTAGGTTATAAACTAGATCTTGTCTAAACTCCATTAATCCAAGAATTCTGGATTATTTATCTCCAGGAACTGGTCATTCTAGCTATGGATTTGGAGTATGAAGCACAGAAAGCCCTTAGGTGACTGTTTTGTTTGTTTTTATTGTTATTTTTGTGGGTTTTGTTTGTTTTTTTTTTTACTAGTGTGGCTTATTGTTACAGAAGTTACACTGTAGTTCAACAGGGTGTTCTGTTGCAACTGTTGGCCTGTTGGTGCAATCACTTCATCCCAAACACCATTTCCTTTGCTTCCTTTCTTGCCTTGATTACTAACTGGTCTCTGCTTTTCTGTGCCTTACAAACCCTCTCTTCCAGCCTCTACCCCCAGAAAACAGAATGAGTATAATCCCTCTACTGTAGCTGATGAGGCAATTTCTTCTGTCTTTAGCTTCTCACCTCAAGCCACTCCCCCACCTACTCCCAGCACACCCTAGCTCCAAATCCTTCTGACATGATTCTAACTCTGATCAAATTCACTATGAAGCTGTATCTCTCTCTGCCTTTGACTGTGCTGTTTGCCTCATGCAAGCTGCAGTTGCTATCCCCTACCGTCCGTCATCTTGACCCATGCTCTTTCTTCACAGGACACAAGCATGGTCTAGCTTGTTTCCTGAGTCTAGCTCTGGAGTTGCAATAAAATTTACCGCAGTTTACCTTCTGCACATTACCCATTTAAGTAACAAACATATACAATAGTATGCTTGCCATTCTTCACCTTCATTTTTGTGACCATCTCCCTAGATGTGAAAGCTGTATGATTGTTCCTGTGTTATTTTCTTAGCAGTTTCATGACATAGAGAATGTTTGATATAGTCATCAACAGACTATTGCATGGAATAATGGATGGGTAGATCGATGAAATATTGATAGGCTTATGGATAGCTAATGTGCCAATGTGTAGGTAGATGGATGGATTGGTGGAAAGAGAAATGGATAAGTGTATGGTTGGGCATATCAATAGATGGATCAAGGTGTGTGGGTGATGAATGTAATTATGCATAGATTAATGAGTGGATGGGTAGAAGGGTAGATAGATATTTGATGGGTGGATGGATGACTAAACAGGCAATTTGGAAGGACAAAAAATAGTTTTAGAAATGAAATCAAAACTTCAGCTTGGAAGACTAAAGCAGCCTTATTTAGGTCCCAATTAGTTACATTGAAAGACCACTGACAATGAGCTATTTGAAGGAAGTCCAATGTCTCTAATTGATAGGTCTTTGCAGAATCTTGTCATAGTCCCTAGGCACAGGGGCTGTGAAATGGAACATTCCTTGGATGTTTCTATCTAGCTCTACTTAGCTCATCAGACCCAGCCAAGAGCCACCAAAGGGAAGGAAAAGAGCAAGCAAGCCTCCACTGCCTGACTAACGAATGGTGTTTCAACCCATGAATGAAAGTATTGAAGTTCCCTCTGATGCAGAGGCAGTGCTTGGCTGCTTCTGCCTGAGTGCTTTCCTTTTACACCTCCTTTTCAAGGTTCTCCATGGCCTTCTGAAGAAAGTCTCTGAAGAAAGCAATTGAAGAAGACCTCAGAAGATGGAAAGATCTCCCACGCTCATGGATTGGCAGGGTTAATATAGTAAAAATGGCCATTTGCCTAAAGCACTCTACAGATTCAATGCAATCCCTATCAAAATTCCCAACTCAATTCTTCATAGAGTTAAAAGAGCAATTTCCAAATTTATCTGCAATAACAAAAACCACAGGATAGCAATAATTATTCTCAACAATAAAAGAACTTCTTGTGGAATCACCATCAGTGACTTCAAGTTATACTACAGAGCAATAGTGACCAAAAAAAAAAAAAAAAAAAAAAACAAAAACAACAACAACAAAAAAAAACAAAAACTGTGTGGTATTGATACAGTGACAGGCAGGTAGATCAATGGAATAGAATTGAAGAACCAGAAATGAACCCTCATACCTATGGTCACTTGATCTTTGACAAAGGAGCTAAAACCATCCAATGGGGGGAAAAATACAGAATTTTCCACAAATGGTGCTGGGTCAACTGGCAGTCAACAGGTAGAAGGATGCAAATTGATCCATTCTTATCTCCCTGTACAATGCTCAAGTTCAAATGGATCTAGAACCTACGCTTAAAACCAGATACACTGAATCTAATAGAAGAGAAAGTGGGGAAGAACCTGGAGCACATGGGCACAGGGAAAATTTTTTTTAATAGAACACCAATAGTTTATGCTCTAAGATCAAGAATTGACAAGTGGGACCTCATAAAAATTATAAAGATTCTGTAAGGCAAAGGACACTGCCAATAGGACAAAATGACAACCAGCAGATTGGGAAAAGATCTTTACCAATACTACATCCGAAAGAAGGCTAATATCCAATACATACAAAGAACTCAAGAAGGTAGACTCAGAGAACCAAATAACCCTATTAAAAATGGGGTATAGAACTAAACCAAGAATTCTCAGCTGAGAAATACCAGATGGCTGAGAAACACTAAAGAAATATTCAACATCCTTAATCATCAGAGAAATGCAAGTTCCTGAGATTCCACCTCACACCAGTCAGAATGACCAAGATCAAAAACTCAGGGGACAGCAAATATGGAGAAAGAAGAACCCTCCTCTATTGCTGGTGGGACTGAAGGCTGGTAAAACCACTCTAGAAATAAGTTTGATGGTTCCTCAGAAAATTGGACATAGCACTACCTGAGGACCCAGTTATATCACTCCTGGGCATATACCCAGAGGATACTCCAACACGTAATAAAGACAAATGTTCCACTATGTTCATAGCAGCCTTATTTATAATAGCCAGAAGCTGGAAAGAACCCAGATGTACCCCAATAGAGGAATGGATACAGAAAATGTGGTACATTTACACAATGGAAATTTCTCAGCTATTAAAAACAATGAATTTTTGAAATTCTTAGGCAAATGGATGGAGCTAGAAAATATCATCCTGAGTGAGGTTACAGAAGAACACACATAGTATGCACTTGCTGATAAGTGGCTATTAATCCAAAAACTCGAAATACCCGAGATCCAACTCACAGACCACATGAAGCTCAAGAAGAAGGAAGACCAAAGTGTATATACTTTGATCCTTATTGGAATGTGGATCAAAATACCAATGGCTCACAGCCAACCAATAGAATGAGCAAGGGTCCCCAATGGAGCAGCTAGAGAAAGGATCCAAGGAGCCGAAGAGGTTTGCAGCCCTGCGGGAGGAACAATAATTTGTACCAACCAGTACCCCCAGAGCTCCCGGGGCTAAGCCACCAACCAAAGAGTACACATGGAGGGACCTGGGGCTCCAGCTACATATATGGGAGAAGATGACCATTTCAGACATCAATGAGAGGAGAGGCTCTGTAAATGCTCGATTCCCCAGTATAGGGGAATGCAAGTCAGGAAATTGGGGGGAGGTGAGCAGGGGGAGGGAGGATAGGAGTTTTCAGAGGGGCAACATGGAAAGAGGATATCATTTGAAATGTAAATAAAGCAAATATCTAATAAAAAGTAACTGATATTCAGGGAAGAAAATAAAAGTAAATGTAGAACTGAAAAAAAAAATTGAATACTTCCTACAAAGTTCAATGCTGTCTACCTCATCCACCATCTCAGCCTTGCCTAATGTCACACTTCTCTTTCTATCTGCTTCAGATCTAATTGTCAGTATGGAGTGTCTAGTACATACCACAGTCCTTTGTACTCATTGTTCCTTTAGCCTGTTCCCATCTTCTCTTACCTAGCCGATGTTGACTAACCTCCATAGATAAATATATACTTCCTGAGAATTACTTTTCCTTTTTTCACTTTCCTACAATATACTTTTCTTTCTTTTTCTCTCTTTTGAGAGAGAAAGAGAGAGAGAGAGAGACAGTTGGATGCATGTGCTTATATATGTGCACGTATCATGTATGTAGAGGCCAAGGTATCTTCCTCAATTAATTTCCATGTCGTTGTCACGTCATCATCATCGTTGTTGTTGTTGTTGTTGTTGTTGTTGTCGTCGTCGCTGTCATCGTCGTTGTTGTCATCATCATCATCATCATCATCATCATGGACAGAATCTCTCACAGAACCTGGAGATGATCGATTCAACCAGATTCACTTGCCAGCAATCTCTAGAGCCCATCTTGTCTCTGCTGCTGCAGCAACAGCAGCATTGAAGGCATGTGCCCCTTACACAGCCTTTTAACAGGATGCAGAGAATCTAAACTCAGGTCCTAATGTTTACACAACAGACAAGTTGCCACAGGAGCTGTTTTCTCAACTTCTTATTCCTTTTCTTGTATCGTGTCAGAGATGTGTGGTTAATCAGCTAAGCTCTGCCCTCTCCTAGACGGTAAACTCATGAGAGCAGGTATCACATCTGTTCTCTTATTTATCTCCATCCAACTAGCTATGCCTTGACAGGTAGTGAATACATATTAGCTGAATGAGTAATAAACAGACGGGTCATCATTTCCTTGAAGCCAGATAAGTGTGGTTTGTGAGGAAGCAGTTTCCTTCAGGGAAACCTAAGAACAGAGAAGAGATTACACAGGCCAAGGAAGATGGCTACATGGTTACCTTTGCTCCTGGTGGGACCAGAATTCAGTTTCCAGTGTGCATAGCAGGCATCGTATCACTACCTGTAACTCCAGCTTCCTGGAGTCCAATGTTCTTTTGTCTTCTAGCCTCTATGGTCACCCACATGCATTTAGATAGCCATACTCACCTGCATGTTCACACGCATGTACTTGTGCACTCACATACACACAAACACAGGGTCAGGGGCGGGAGAAAATTATATGCATTTAGATTCTCAAATAAGAAGATCGTGTGAATCCAGGTCAATGAATTTTGCTAGTCAGAAGTGTTAGGCAGTTGATTACTAATGCCTAGATTCAGGACTGGAGTTCTACAAATGAGTCCAGGCTGGTGGATCTGAGTGTGTGTAATTACCAGTGCTTCCATAGGTCCCAATAGGTCCAGAGTTGCAGGCTCTATGTGATGATAAGCAATGGTTGTACATGTTTATACTCTAATATAGTGCTGAGAGCAGCCCCCACACCATTGTTGAGTGCCTCTTTAAGACATCCCTAATTGTGTTTTTGTCTTTTCCTCCATCTAGATTTATGGTCAATGTGACTTGGGATGGCAAGGACTTGTCCTTCACCGAGGAAGGCTATCAGGTGCACCCGAGGCTTGTGGTGATTGTTCTGAACAAGGACCGGGAATGGGAAAAGGTGAGTGTGTGCAGAATGCAGGGGAGGAAGGAGTATGGGCAGAGCAGGGTGGAAGGCACCTTCTCCAAGGGAACTTCCCCTGCAGGGACTGTCAGCTTCCATCCAAGGCCCAGGGCCAGCCTTCCTAGGAACCAGGCAGGTGCAGGAATGTACCTAATATCCCATGCTGTTCTCATATCCCATCAGGGATGGTTCTGGGCAGATTTAAAAATGTTTAAGCATCTATTACAGAAAATCAGTAAGAAATGTCCACTGTGGCAAAGATCTCACTGACTTTCTTCCATCTTCTAAGCATGTACCATGTTCTCTATTTGCCATATTTTGAACATCCTGTATTCTAATTTGTGTAATCTTTTACTGTAGTAAACCAGTTTTCAAAATGTCAGAGTATCACTTCTACGGCTGTCTATAAATCATAATGAGGAGTATAAGTCTCACAAGGCAAATGTTCAAGTAAAGACACACAATGATACCTGTTCCATGGACATACTCTCTCTCCCTCCTTATCCCAATTACCAAGTCAATCACCACATAACAAATGCAACAAGAAGGTCAAGACTCAGGAAGCAACATGCAGGAAGAGGCAGAAGAAGCATAATAAGGAATAGAAGATGGAGAAGAGCGGTGTGAAGGTGGAGAAGAGCTGTGTGAAGATGGAAGATGGAGAAGAGAGGTGTGAAGATGGAAGATGGAGAAGAGAGGTGTGAAGATGGAAGATGGAGAAGAGAAGTGTGAAGATGGAGAAGAGAGGTGTGAAGATGGGATATGGAGAAGAGAGGTGTGAAGATGGAAGATGGAGAAGAGAGGTGTGAAGATGGAGAAGAGAGGTGTGAAAATAGAAGATGGAGAAGAGAGGTATGAAGATGGGACATGGAGAAGAGAAGTGTGAAGATGGAGAAGAGAGGTGTGAAGATGGAGAAGAGAGGTGTGAAGATGGAGAAGACAGGTGTGAAGATGGAGAAGACAGGTGTGAAGATGAAGAAGAAAGGTGTGAAATGCTGTCTTCTGAACACGAATCATGGCTGATGTGCCCATGAACTCACAGCAGCCATAGTTGCTTGTCTAAGATCTGCACAAGATCAAGCCAGTTAGATGTCCCACATGGAGGAGAAAGAGGTTCCTGACCCCTTATTCCTGGTGGAAGAGCTATTGACCTTGATGGTGGCTGGGGAAGTGGGAGTCACTTTTCTCCGGGAGTGGGGTCACTATTAGTGTGTCCATGCTCCACACCTACACACATATAGGCTGCACTAATTGGGCTTAACCAGTTACAATAAAAGTAAAAATGTAAATAGACCAAAATAGAAAATAATACTGTTGACTAGTATTTGGCTAGATGTGCCTCATTTCTAAAAAAATTAGCATCTTGAAGTTTATCATTGCCTTGCACATCAAATGGAAGAGAGACCCTGGTAAGGAGGAAGGTACCTGGGTTTGGCGTGAGAGCATCTCACAGCTAATAGGAAATAGAAGAAAATGCCCTATAAACAGGAGCCTAGACTTGCAGGCTCAGGCACAGATTCCTAGAGGTGACAAGACAGCTCAAGAAACACTTGCCCGCTACATTCACCAGCTGCAAAATGTGTGTTCCTTCAAGAACACATGGAAAATTCACCAAGGTAGATTTATTTTGGAATGTAAAATGAGCCTTGTATTTGGAAAGACTGAAATGGTATAGATTGAATCTTGTAATCACAGCAGTATTCAAATTAAATTCAGCAATAAATTAGGCATTTCCAGAAAATGCATGTTTGGAAATTATGACACACGTCTACATAAATCTTAGGTGAAAGCAAAAAATAAGAAGACATTAGAAAATATTTTGAGTAGAGTGTTAATGAAAACACTGCATATCAAAACCAGGAGAGCCAAGCTGAATATGTTTTAAGAGGGAAATTTATGCCTGCAAATTCATTGTGATTAAAGGGAATCAGTGGATGAAGAGATGGGTCAGCCATTGAGAGCACTGAGGCCAGCTCCCAGCGTGCATGTCTGTGGCCTGTAACTGTTTGCAGCCTCAGCTCAGAGGACCTAGTGTCTGTCTACAGGCTTTACCTACTCATGCATGCTGTACACTCACGCAGACACAGACACCTGCACACAAATAAAAATAAAATAATATAATTTTAAATGTAAAAGGTAAAATTTTAAGATAAAATAAAAGCCCTTTTAAAAAGGCAAATTGTAAAGTCCATAATGAGAGAGAGAGAGAGAGAGAGAGAGAGAGAGAGAGAGAGAGAGAGAGAGAGAGAGAAAGAGAAAGGGGGTTCATGTCTATGTAATCTCAGCATGAGGAGGCTGAGCCAGACTTTGTCTCTCTGTCTAGTCCTCTGTCTCACAACACATAGAAAGCTAGGAAAAGGACCCAAATGAAGCAGAGGAAAAAAAGTAGATATAAGATTAAAAGTCAACAGTATAGAAGCCAACCTCTAGGAAAATATTTAATAAAATTAATAATTCATAGCAACAATGATTATGCAAAAAACATAAACAATTAATATTAAACCACAAAGGTGATATCACTATAGAAATCACAGATTCTAGGTAATAAAGAAAAAGCACATAAAATTTGTCAATAAATTTGAAAGTATTGATAAAATGGGAAAATAATTCAGAGAAACATGATTTTTCCAAACTGATACCAAAAAGCAGTCAGTCTTCTGAATTTTCTAAGATGTTCAATGTACAGCAGAAAAATATTTCTCCTTTTTAATGAGAAAAAGTAATTTATTTGCATTGCTTCTATTTTCTACTATGGTGTTAGGAGAAAAGGGTCTTCATGTCCAGATGGCTTCACTGTGAATTCAATCAAATGTTTATAAAATCAGTAACACCAATGTACACAAAATTTTTCACCATCTTACTAATCACAGGCAATAATGTTGCCTAAAAGGATAATGCATCATAGATAACGGGTTTATTTTAGGAATTTAATATTGGCTTCACATTCAAAAAGTAAATTGATGTAATTTGCCATATTAACAGAATAAAGGAGAAAATTATATAGTTATTGCAAGAGATGCAGAAAACACATTCAAAAAAAAAAACACTATCCATCTTGATAAGAGGGCCAATTAATTCCTTAATCTGATGAAAGCTGTCTATGAAAATACTATAACTGTATCTTTTTAAATATAATACGTTCATTATGTAAGAATTTTACACATGAATACAATGTTCTGCCCCTGCAGCACCTCCCAGACCCTCTATCATGTCTCTATCTCAACTTCATGTCCTGCTTTTAATTTTATTTTTAATTTTAATTCTTATGGCATATGGAATCTAATTAGTGCGGCTCCGATGCACATAGATATGTATATGGGGCAACCCACCAGGTACCTCACTGCTAATGAAACAGATGTATTACCTGCCAGCCACTGACTGTCAGCACCTCTTCAGCTAAGGGGAGGAGCTCTGTGATGGGCTGTTGGCCAGCTTGATCTTGAGCAAGCAATCACAGTAGCCATGCGTTTGGGAGTGCTGTGTCTGTCATGTCCACGAACACTCTCCAGCTAATGTTGTATTTGATGATGAAATAGTGAAAACTAATCTGTGAAGGGGAAGTGATCCTAATGGATGAGGAAGAAGATGGATGGTGTGCGCCTTCCTGACACACACCATAAAGTCAGCTTGAGGCCAGAGGAAAATAAATACACGTTCTTTACTTACACAATGTACCAGAAAACTTCCGAGACAAATGGTAGCTTTATGTCAAAACTAAAGTCAGGAGGTTTCTAGAAGGTGGTGAAGGAGACTGTGAAAGGCCAAGAGGACTTCAGAATTCTTTTCTCTTCTTTTATATTTGAATTATAATATAATTTTACCATTTTCCTCTTCCTTTACAACCCCAAGCCCTCATATATACACCATCTAGCTCTTTTTCAAATTCATGGCCTCTTTTTTCATTGTTGTTACATGTGTATATAATATATAATATATACCTAAATATTACCTGCTCAGTCTGACAACAGATTTCTTAAGCATCCAATAAATATAAAAACTGCATTCTTTCAAAATAAGTAGCATTTTGCTATATAAAAATTTAGAAATGAAAAAGACAAAAGACAAATTGGAAGAAATAATACATGTATGAAGGATGCATATTTAAAATATGAAAATGACTTATAAATCAATAATAAAAATATCAAGAGTATTAATAAAAACAGAAATTATCTTAGATATGTCACAAAATTGCTACTTAAATGTTGATGTATTCTGGGAAATGCTTAATATCAGTGATCTTGAGGGGCATATAATACCTGTGTGTGCAGTGTGCTGGGGATTGAACTCAGTTACCTTTGCATTCAAGGCATGTGCTCTTCCCTGGTAGGGTCTTCCCCACCATAGGGTCACACAAATTAAAATACTTTCTAGGACTCAGGTTCACACCCACTTAGCAGCTATTCATGAAAAGAGTTTCAGTATTATTTTCTAGTGTAGGCATAGAGACTCATACATTGCAGCTGAGAATTTAAATTACAACAAGTAAGGGAAATTGTTTGGCTATGGCTTTATGAAGAGAAATGCATATAACACACAGAGACCTTGTCACGCAGGAGTGCCATCCCTGGTTACAATCAGTACAGGAATACATACATACACCCAAGCACACATGTGTATGATAATGTTCATGCAGTTTGACCAACACAGCAAACTATCAGAAACAACCCAAGGGAATGAGCAAATAAAATGTGGCATATTTACAAAACCAACTATTTCTCATTAATAAGAAGGAAGGAACTATTAATATTTATATCAATATGGATAACTAACATACATTATGCTAAACCAAGGGAGACAGAAACAAAATATTATAATGCATTATTCCTTTTATATGAAGTTCAAAGGAGGTAAGACTTGTTAATGAGGCCTGACAGCAGAACGCCATTGCTGTCTTAGGGAAGGACTCTTGCCAAGAGAATTTTCTAGAGTGATGGCAAGATTTTCTTTCGTGAGCTTTTCTCAGAATGCCCCCAGCTACGGCAGGGAGGTCTGTTCACTTATTGTGCCTCTTTGTCCTTAATTTTTAAATGAAGTTCTAGAATCTGGGATACTCAGCAAACTTAACCAACAGATCTTACTGAGCACTTCTATGTGATGACCCCTCCAGATACTAACATCCCTAAGAATAACAATAGTTATTCATGATCATTGATTTGGTCCACTTTTCCTCTTGATGACTTACCAAACATATAACTGTTTATTCATTTAACAAATAAATGAGTTCCTACTCCATTCCTGACACTTTTTGACCCTTAGAATTTACCACTGAGTAACAGTATTCCTAATTTCTATACTCTCAGTAGCTAAAGAGTGCAGACCTGGATGAGGTGGGAGTCTATACCTTCCTGTTATGCCCAAGTGGGGTGAACATTATGTTCTGGTTTCCCATTCCTGGGGTTTCTCCTCTCTTCCTTTTGATAAACTCTGCTACTCTTCATGTTAAGTGTCTTATGATTCTATCAATGTAAAGTTAGTTCTCTTAATGCACCCGGGACTTTGAACATTCTGGTTCTTTGTCTTTGTGTATTGCTTCTTTTATTCATTCACTGTTTCCAAGATTTTCCTTCCACAGACTCCTGCAAAACCACAATAGGATGGTTTGCTTTGTGATCATAGCAAGAGGTGGAGGATGTGTGTTGTTTGGCTTGGAGGTCATTGGTGTAATCCAGAGGTCACTTTTGAGCTACAAAACCTCTCATGGTTGAGCTTCGTGGTCCAGGCTTGTTTTGTGCTGCCTCTGGGTCGGGGCCCTATGCCAAGGAGCCAGCTTACAAGCAGGCCACCGCAGTACAGGTGATAACATTGAATGAAAGAGAGATGCCTTTGACATTCTTCATTTCCACATATAAAAATGTGTCTCAATAGTTTGTGTAGCTTCCCAATCCTGTTGAGTTACAGCAATCTCCCCCAAATGCAGCTCAGGGAGTTGCTGCCCAGTTGAGCTTAGCATGTGCAAATAGTTCCTGTCAGTGGTCTATTCTCCTGGCACACAGGGGATCCAGGATTTCAGAAATAACTCCTGGTGCTTCTTTCTCTAAGACAGGGAGGAAGGAAAACACCAGACATGCTCTTCCCAAACTTCAGAGAGCACCATGCACTTGCACAGCAGGCCAGCATAGGGGAGTTGCCATTCTGAGACTCAGGCACATCCTTTTCCTTGCAGGATCACCCAGTGATGTCACTGCCACCAGAGCATGAAATGAGGGTTTTTATGAAAACTGTGAAGGGCTCTCACAGGGGTGCTGGAATCTGCTGGGCCTTTGTGTGGAGCTGGCAGGGACTTTTCTATATCCATACACCTGTTCCCACTGGAACCATAGCTAAGCAATCCTTCTCTGGCAAATCAGAATTTCTGAGTCATTGTCTCTATTTTTTTCTGCTCATCTTGGAACCTGACGGGTCCAGGGCTTCTAGGAGTGTTTGAAAATAAAATCTTACATGCAATCTAATGAGTAGCCAATACAGAACAATGAACAGCCCATGTTCCCATTTCAGAGCCAAAATTCCATTAAATATGAGGGTTGCAGCCAGGATGGGTAGAAAGCTATTCACATACCCATGCAGTTTATAACTGAGACAACCTCAGTGCAGTGCTGCTATATTCAACTGGCTACAGTACTTATCACTGAGAAGAAGGAAAGTGACTTAGCCTGGTCATCTGAGTCAGGTCTTTCTGAGGATAGGAGCTTTAGAATCAGGCTTAGTGGTAATTTGCATTTTATCAGGATCAGGCTGAACCATTTTCTTATCAACAACCTCAAAGTCTTCAGAACATTAACATTAGCTACTTAAGGTTTGAATAGTTTTTACACAAAAAGACAAATGTATCTCTACTAGCTTTACAAATTATGTGTTTTTAAATTAATAAATAAAACTAGTTAGTGTATGGTGGGAAATGCGCTTTTAATCTTTGGGTAGGTTGCAAAAAGACTAGACACAGCCAAGTTACAAATTCCAGTATAGATAGAAATGGAATGTGTATTGGAAGTGATTTAAAGCATCTTGAAGTTTAATGTCACATATAGATAGGTCAAAATCCAACACATGTTAAAGTAAAACAAAGATTCTGTTCCTTCCAAAGGACTCAAAGATGAGATTTCTGAAAAGACAGAGGGACCTCATTATGAAAGGGGAGATCCTCATTTGATAGAGGAGATATGTTATGAGGAGAGCCCCTTTATGATGGGGAATACCCTTGTTTGACAGGAGAGAGCCTCATTTTGATGGGGTAGACCACCATTTTGACAGGGCAAATCCTCGTTTTGATGGAGGAGACCCTCTTTTTGATGGCAGAGACCCTCATTTTGATGGGGGAGAACTACACTAGTTCTTTCTGAAGGAAAGCTCCCATTGCCCTTTAGCTAGTAGATCTGATTTCTCTCCCCATTCTTATGATTCTCATTTATAACCTTGGCTTTAGTTGCCCTACACAGAGTCACTTCCATATCATTCCCTCCTGTATCATTCCCATACCATTCTGTCTCCTACTGTATAGAGTTGCTTATAGAATGCACCTCAAAGCACAAATTTATGCAAAGCAAAGGCTGTCACCTTACCCACCCCAACAAGCTTGTTTGTGCAGCCTGCATAGCTTTGTTCTTCTCCCAGTGTTCCACAAGCCCTCATACTCAGCTGCGGTCTGCTCCTCATGGTCCCTCCAATGATCCTGTCCCATCAGACATGCTCCCTCCATTGCCAAGGTTACCTCTCTTTTGCAGCATCTCTGCATCTGGGTAGTTCAAAGTGGGTTACATCTTTTGCACTGTTTCCGCAGACCCACATGCCAACTCTTAGGAGTGTTAGCAGTAAGCTTTGTGATTGAGTGTGTGCATATTCATCTCTACTTAGACTAGAAGCCCACTCAGGGAAAGATCTGCTCATCTCATCTGTTTCCGTAGCTCCCTCAGAAGGATTTGTGCAAGGGCACAGATGGGCCCCTCTAAATCTGTTAGTCATGATGACTGCACTTACCATTTGTTAAGAGCTATTCTATATCAAGAACTAGACTGAGAATTTTACATTCATAATCTTATGTAGGTGTTTTAAAAAATCATCCAAAGTAGGTATTTTTGATTCTTATTTCAGACTTGTAAATTCATGATCAGAGAGGTTAGTGACCTGATCAAGATCTCTGAGCTAGAGTATAATAAAACCAGAAGTGAATATTGACCCCAAAAGCTCTGTTCCCCAATACTATATCATGCCCAATAACAGGTAGAGGGAATTTTAGAGAAGGCAGGGGCTTGACCTTCTACCTCATGCTCAGTTTTCTTACCAGATGCAGAAGATTCTACTAATGCCAGTAAATGCAGTCACATCTAGGGAGGCATGGTGATGTATACAGAAGATTCTACTAATGCCAGTAAATTAGAAAGTGAGACATAAATATTTGTTATGTCTCACAGCCTTGCATATTTCAATTAGGGTCATTAAGGAAGGGTTGTACCCTGTCTTGTATATCTAACACAGAATAAAATAGGGACCACTTAAATTTCTAGTATAAACAAATAATTTTTTAAATTAGCATATGTACTTATTTACTGCGTGCTTGTGAGGGTATGTCAGAGGACAGTTTATAGGAGTTGGTTCTCTCCTACCAAGGATCAGACTCAGCTCATCGGGCTATGAAATGCTTGTCTTTCTCCATGAGACACCACTCTAGCCCCAGATGGGGATGTTATTAAAGAAAGAAAATAAGCTGGGCTTGTTTTCAGTCTGTGGCTCTGGTTACAGCATGTTCACTTGCAGTCACATCTAGGGAGGCATGGTGATGTATACAGTTAGATAGTATTTTAATTGCTTTTTGTGGTACTGAGGATTGAGCCCAAGGCTTTAGCCATGGTGTACAAGTGCTATAGCACTGAGTCATATTCCCAGGACAGTTTTTTTTTTTTTAATTTTGAAACAAGGCCTCATAGAACCTAGGATGATGTCACCCTCATGATGCAGCTGGCATTCAAGCACCACCCACCATCCCTGGTCTAACATGACAGGGTTTTGTTGTTTTGTTTTCCAGTACTGGAGGTTAAGGTCAGGCCCTTGCACTTGTCTACTATAGATAATTTGGTTGATAGCACTCTATCAACCAAATCATATCCATAGCTCTTTAAATTTTAACTACTACATAATAATTCTGTGAATATATATGGTGCTGAGTGATATTTCAAGACATATATACCATGTGTAATGATCTGATCAGGTAATTAACAAATTCATCATTTCTATGTGTTTAGAACATTCAAAATCCTCTTCGTTAGCTATTTTGATACACAGTTAATTATTGTCAATCATAATTAACATACAATGCTACACTGTAATAGAAGTTTTTCTTCCTTTCATAACCATATCCCTGGTGTTCAGTGCAGACCTGCTCTCTACTTGTAGTTTAGGAGTACTGTGGGCCCGATCAACTACTATGTATGTGCTCCCCCATTCTGATCATCTCTTTCATTCTCCACTCTCATGTTCATTCTCATGTAGTTCAGGGAGTTATAGAACACATAATAGATAATAGGTAGATAAATGGATAGATAGATAGGTAGATAAATGGATAGATAGATAATAAATGGCAGATAGATACATAATGGGTAGATGGATGGTTATAGACAGATGGTAAATAGATTAGATAGATGATAAATAGATAAACCAATGGCAGATAGATAATAGACAGATAGATAATAAATAAATAGATAATAGATAGATGGTAGATGGTACAGTGTGTATACAATCAATAGTCTGCAACAAGAGTCATCTTAGATATCCAAGAACTTAGATATCCATGTAAATATTGTACTTGTGCAAATATTGTTATGAATTTTTAAAAAAATAAGGGTTGGAGGAACGTCTTGGTTGTAAGGATACCCATAAATGGCAGAGGATAGAGTAATCACAAGGAATGTGCTTATGTCAGCAACAGAGACTTGTAGTTCAAACCAAGCATTCTGATTACAGTCAACACTAAAGACTTCTGACATTATTGCTTACATTTTTTTAAAATTATTTATTATATATAAGTATACTGTAGCTGTCTTCAGACGCATCAGGAGAGGGTATCAGATATCTTTACGGATGGTTGTGAGCCACCATGTGGGTGCTGGGATTTGAACTCATGACCTTAATAAGAGCAATCGGTGCTCTTACCCACTGAGCCATCTCTCCAGCCCCTATTGCTTACATTTTTAATCTTTTCTTGAACACCCCATCTTTGAGATTCAACTACAGATGCTCAACATACACTCACAGAATGGAGAGGAGGCTGAATTGGACCTATACCCAGGAACATTCCCAATGAGGGTGTCACAGTGTTCATTTTTAAAAAAATCATTTTATTTATTTGCATTCTAGTCATTGACTCTACTCCTGATCCCTCCCACAGTTCCTCATCCCATTCCTCCTCCCCCTTGCCACTAAGAAGTTGCTCCTCTTCCCCCATGAAGTCTCCCCCTTTCTGGGGCCTCAAGTCTTTCAAGAATTAGGAGCATCTTCTCCCACGGAGGCCAGACCAGGCAGTCTTCTGCTATAATGGTCATTTTTAACAGGTGTGGTTCCTTGGACTGTCTGTTTTAGAACCAGCCAAGGAAAGAGGTCAAGGCCTTAGAACTGTAGACACCAGTCGTGTCCAAATCTGTATCTGCTGCTTTCATATACTCTCCTAGGGGTTTCAATCGTTGTTAAAGATGAGGAGCTACTGTTGGGGACATGTACTCACTTCCATAATTTTAAGATTGTCTAGATCAGAGCTCTTGTCAGAAACCCTTCTGGGTTTTTATGTCATCTCTGGCTCTGGAATAGCCTGCTTAGCTGAAATGCGTAGGCCAAATGCAGACAGAAAAGAGGAAGCTAATGAAATCGTTTTGAGTTTTTCTATGTGTAGAGGGTACATGTGGTGGAGTGGGCACACATGTATGTGGGTGTGCATGCATACTGAGGCCAGAGGTCAGGCTCTGGAGCTGTTCCTCGGGTACCACCTACCTTGCTTTTGGGGACAGAATCTCTCTCTAGTCTTGGATCTCACCAATAAACTAGCCTGGCTAGGCCCTAAGTCTTGGAGAATTTTTGTGTTTGCCCAGTGGAATTACAAGCAGGCACCAACAGCACCAACAGCACCAACAACACCAACTTCTGTTGCATGTGAAAAAAAAAGAAGTAGACAGTTACTAATAAGACCCAGTGAAGTGCTAGAGATACCTGTGATCTAGGACCTAGGCTGTCTTCAATGCATAGCAAATACTAAGTTATCAAATAGTCCTCTCAGTTAAATCTTCCGACATAGCCAGAAGTGGCTGAGCTGGGGGTAATTAACCCTTATCGATTTTTATTCATTTTATCAAGATTTTATTTCTTGAACAGTATCTGTACGCCCATCTTTGTTGGGGGTAAAACATCTGGTCTTTAAGAGACTCGGAATCTAACAGGGCACTAGGGTATGCTCAAAACTTGAGCAGATCGTGTGGTTGCTGCAGATGTTCAGAGTCGACTCTTGGGTCTCAGGAAAGATGTGTATGAGGCAGAAGAGGCTAGAGCATCCATACAGAAAACTTCTCTCTTGGTCAGGGTCTCAGGGAAGAAGCAAGATGTAGATTTCAGATGCTGCTAGGAGAGTTAGGCACTCAGCTGAAAGACCCCAAACCCCCAAAATAATGTCTAGAACTTAAAGTTTTTCTCAAACTGTATTTGGGTATGAGTGGCCTATGTGAAACAGAAATTATGACAAAGAATTCTAAGAATGGCTTAATAGCATTCACACTTTAAACAGAGATGATAGTTTACATGAATCTTTGAGCAATTTTCTAAAGAGCTACTTAGAGAAAATGGAGTTATGAAGAAGCCATGCTCTGAAAGACACAATGTAAGTTTTGGTTAGCTATTTACTCATAGAATTCACGGTTTTGATGAGCAATCACTTCTGTGGATGCATTGGGTTACATCTCAAGAAAGCATTTCTTATTTGATATTGAATTTCCCAAAGGGAGGCTATCAAGACAATTACATAAGTTCTTTTGAAGGAGAGGAGTTTCCACACTACTATCATGAGAAAGATTTGTCTGTTTTCCAGAGTTTAGGACAGAAGTGTATCTCTTCTGGTTTCTCTTCTTGTTGCTCTGTCTAAACACTTTAATAAACCCAAGGAAGGAAGAGGTTATTTTGGCTCACGGCTCCAGGGTGCAGGCCATTGTGGCAGGGGAACCGTGAGCAGGAGCTTAGAGGAGCTGATCACACCACATCTACAGTTACAAAGGGGACACACACACACACACACACACACACACAGAGAGAGAGAGAGAGAGAGAGAGAGAGAGAGAGAGAGAGAGAGAGAGAGAGGACAGCCAGCTCTCTTCTTTTTATACAGTTTTAAGATCTTCAGGCAGGTTAATAATACCACCCTCTTTTGGAAGGGTCTTCCCTCCTTTATTTACCTAATCATAACAATTCTTTACAGGCAGACCAAAAGGCCTTTTTCTTAAGTGGCTCTAGCTCCTGCTAAGTTGACAACATAACCATCATAAGCTCACTCTGTGAAACAGATGTAGAAGTGGCCTGGGCTCTGAGACCAGTGCTTTGTGACAGTTAGACAAGTAGGACATGAGTCCTGTGACCTCACATAGCTAACATTCTCAGGAGTTCAGGAGCGTGCCCTCTCGGAAGACCCAGAGCCTAGTTCTGTGGTACTCTGAGGGCCCAGCTGAGCCCTCCTGGGCTTCAGACCTGTAGTGCTGTCAGGCAATAAATAAATAGGTGTTTTTACCAATGGCTACATTCAAGGGAGTTTATTGAACAATAGAAAAATTCAAGCTGGGCAGTGGTGGTGCACACCATTAATCCCAGCACTTGGGAGGCAGAGGCAGGCGGATTTCTAAGTTCGAGGGCAGCATGGTCTACAGAGTGAGTTCTAGGATAACCAGAGCTATACAGAGAAACCCTGTCTCGAAAAACAAAAACAAAAAAAATGAAAAATACAAACTCAATAGAATCTGAATTATAGAATATAGGACCTTATTTAGTAACCTTTGAAGGCACTGTTGAAGAGCTTGAGGTAAGAGGACCACATATGTATAAAAGGAAGACTAGACTTTATTTAGCGCTTCTGATGTGCCACGGAGAGGGTTGGGCACTGCTCTAATTATCATAGCTGCACTGAGACTCTATGGTCTTTCTCTTCAGCATAGAAACAAAGGCCAGGAGAAAGGCTTCAGCTTGCCCAGTCCAGAGCTGGTGAGCTGCAAAGTGAGTCCATTTCACCCAACAGCCGGTACTCACAGACACCGAATTGGTAGTTGGCATGAATCTTTTAGAAATTTCCTAGGAGCTATTTTAGGAAGGTGGGGCTGTGACGAAGTGATTGCTCTGAAAGTGCATAGCAGGGAGGAAGTGGGTAGCTGGTTTTTACAATTTTATTTTAGGTATAAGACTGAGTTAGTTCTTCCCAGATTAGGCAGTTCCAGAGCGCATTTATTGCCCGGTGAAATACCGATCCTCTCTTCCTTTACTTTCCCCTCTCTTCCCTTCTCCTCCTTCTCTTTCCTTTCCCAGATCCACGTTTAAAGTCGAATGCTCTCTTTGTAAAATGACTTTGGTAATATCACCAACCTTAGCAAAGTCGTATGGAATTTAATTTGTTTCCTTATATAATGATCATTAAGTTTCTCAAATGATCAGAACCAGAGAAGGAAGGTTAAGTCATTACAAAGACTTAAAATTATCATCTGCCTTCCCCAGAGTCACACACAGGAACTATTTTAAATGCCCACATAGTACAATATGTCAGGTCACAGGAAAGAAGGTACAGTGGATCTCTAAATTAACTTGTCCGGCTGCAATGAGGAATAGCATCTCCTGGTGGAATATATGTTCGAGTTTTACAAGAGGTTTTGTTCTATTTACTTTCTTTATCCTTTTTTTTTTATGATGTTGGACAAGTGTGCTCCTACGAGGTGACATTCTGCTTAAAGTTTTCTAGGTTCCAAAAGTTAAAACAGCAACAACCAAATGCAGTTGACACACAAGGTGTTTCCATGGGAAAATGCACTGACAGGGTTGTTAATGATAAGGATGAGTGGTGATGTGGCAGCTGTTGATGAATAATGATGTTGAAAGTGATGATGGTGGTGGTGGTAGTGTGTTTTGATGATATATGGTGTGTGAATATTTTGTTTTATTCTTATTAGTGCTTTAAGAATTTTATATAATGTCTTTGGGTCATGCCTAACTCTTGGATATGTGACCTTCCACGGAACACAATCAACCAACAATGGGAAGACCCTTTAAGAAAACAAAGTCTTCATCTTTCATTATCTATCAGTTGCCAATAGCTCCTTGGCTTGGGGTGGGACTTTGTGACAGCTTCACCCCTCCATGCTGGGAGCTTTGTCTAGCATGAGCTTGCACGAGTATTATTCATGCTCTCACAACCACCATGAGCTCACACATGCAACTGCACTCCTGGGACCTGAAAACAGTTTCCTTCGAGGCACCACGCCCTCTTGCTCTTATAATCCTCCTGTCCTTTTTCTGTCATCATTCTGGAGCACTGGAGGGAAGGGGTGGGGTATAGATGGTCCATCCTAGAGCACTGGGGGGAAGGGATTGGGTGTAGATGGTCCATTTTGGCCTGAGTAATCTTCACTTTTTTATTTTCCGCACCTTGAACAGCTGTGGGTCTGTGTTAATCACAATCTACTGCAAACAAACAAAACAACCCCTCTCCAGTAAGGATTGAGGGATGTGCTAATTTAAGGGTATAAAGAGGAGTCATTTGAAGTCAGTTTAATACTATTTCTATTTAGCAAAATAGTAGTAGTAGACATACCCTAACACTAAATAAAGACCTTTCAAAAATCATATGGAATTCTACTACTGTAAGAAGCTTTTGAAAATGCTTCTGTACCCACATAAAATGAGTTTAAATAGAATTACCTTATAATGGGAGTAACAATGCCCTTATTAGGTACCACAGGCTAACAAGTGAAAAGTCTAATGCTGGGAATAGAGTTGTTGGTCCCTGAGGCCCCATAAATATCTAAACATTACAGACTATTGTATTAATCTCATATCCCAGAACAGTAAAACCCTAGTGCTTACGACACCGATACACTTGAGGAAGAAAACATGAAAAAAATCAAGTAAATACTTACCTGGAATCTTCATCGCTAGCAGCTGGCTTTCACACTACTGGAACATACTGTGTATACTAATGAAAGAGGAACACGCAAACTACAATAATGACTGAACTGACCAAGACACTTGCCCACTGGTGCAAGGGTGGCATGAATACCATGAAAGTCACAATGTTCTGATAGGATTTAAAGTCTGCTCCACATCTGTATCTGGAATCTATAGCAGGATCAAAATCCTATGCCTTCACAGGTCATGGCCCTAAAAGAGAATCTACAATTATTAAGCTTGATGGAAGTGGTCACCTTGAGTTGAGCTCTACAATATATCACGTGGAATGCTATGTTTTACCATAATGGCTTGTTTTGTTCTTTTCATTTTTATATTTCTAAAAAGGACACAATGACAATACTCTTATCATAGAGTTTTTAGAACAATTAATATATTAAATGTTTAGAAACTTGATCAGCACATAGAAGATGCTCAGTACCTGCCAGCTCCAATTGTAAGTAACTCTTTGCTAATATTATAGGAGGGGCAATGGAAGCTACAAGAGAAGAACAGTCTACCCAAGGTCATAGAATGATAAAGCAGACTTGGATCCTCTACATTCGTATGATCCTAACATCCTGGGGGTGCTCAGAAACAGTCTGAGGTGATGGGGGCCCAGTTATGCTGACAGAAAGGATAAATGTAAGGCAAAGCTGCTCCCTGTATAGTCTGCCACTGCCATCAATTATGAAAATGAGGGAATGAGATTATTTAAATGACCCCAGATGAGTAAATTATTCAAAGAGTCTCTCAGATATATTTCTAGAAATTTCTGAATAGACAAATGAAAACCATTTAGATTTTCTGACATGGTCATCAACTCATCTGGGTAGAGAATAATTTCAAAGAACTGGGAGGAACTGATGAGGAATGTAGTGCTGGAGGGCTGGGAAAGAAGACGGAAGGAAAGACAGAGGCAATATCAATACCATATTTGCATCACTATACCTGCACTGGTTAGTTTTTATCAACTTGACACAAAGCAGAGTCATTATGAAGAGGGAATATCTTATCCAGTTATCCTGTGGGCGTGTCTGTGGGGACATTTCCTTGATTGATGATTGATGTGGAAGGGTACAGACTAGAGTGAGCAGTGCTATCCCCTAGGCATGGGTTGGATAAGAAACCAAGCTGAAAGGGCCCTTAGGCCGTATTGCTCTGATTCTGTTTCAGTTCTTGCCTCCAAGTTCCTGCCTTGTGTTCTCTCAGTGATGGCCTGTAACCTATAAGCTAAAATAAACCCTTTCACCCTCAAGGTGTTTTTGGTCAGCATTTTATCACAATAATAGGGAAGCAAACTAGAACATTATCAAATACCTGAGATAATCTATGCATGAAGAGGAGAGTTGCATGTTGGTTGGGTCAACTTTGAAGGCCCTAGGCCATTATTGACTGGCCCTTTCTTTGACCTATCATGATGCAGTGCATCAAGGTGAGAGGATGTGGTGGAACAAAATAACTCTACTCATGGTTAGGGAGTAAGAGTAGAAAGAGGACTGGCTGGCTGGGGTATCACCTTTTCTATCCAGCACACTCCCCATGACTTTCAGAATTCCGACTATAGGCTTTATCCCTTAATTAAGACTTTAACACTTCAAAGTCACTCTGAGAACCAAGCCTTTAACGCATCAGCCTTTGGGAAACATTCTTTATCTAGACCATAGAAGAAATTGGAGAGGAAAAAGGGAACAGAAAGAGACAGGGAGAAGAAGACCAAGAGTGGGCAAATAAGATGGAGGGAGAGAAAACAGCTGCTGGGTCTTGAGTCAAAGGTTTTTTTCTGAGTTCTCTGGGATGTGATGCTCATGCAGAACTTAGATTGCTGCAGGGGTTTCTGGGTAACCCCTGAGTGAGGCACAATCTAGATTCAAGTGGAGGTAGTAAAGATCTATCAGGCACTCTCTTCTTAAGTTTCAAGTGAGTGTCATTTAGAGAAAGAAGTTTCAAATTTCTAAAAGAAGTTTGAAAGTGAGTTGAGTCCCTAGGTTGAATTTAATGATCTGGATCCTTAGGACATAACAGGAGCACAGAGCAAGGATGTGCTGAGCATGGAGTCTACCCAAACCTTAAATAACGGGCTTTCATGTTTACGAATCCACTTAGCTGCACATAGTGAAGTAGGTGGCTGTCTCTGACTATATTTAAGTAGTGCCGACTTTAAGATACCCAATGACATCTCTTACCAACAGCTCAGGAAGCATTCAAATTCAAGTCTTGTAGCTCTCCAAACTGAGTTCTCAGGGGCTCCACAGACCCTCTGATTTCACTGAACCACAGACATAGAAGGCCTTTTGTCACTTATGTCCTTTGCTAGCTCACCTAGGTAGTGATATCTGCATTTTCCCATCCTACGACAAGCACTAAGAACTCATCGCAGGTGTCTGGAGAAACTCACCATGACCTTAGCATAGCACCCTCCATGTCTTACCACAGTTCTTACCACAGCCCCTGACACTGTGATTTCCAACCTACATGCTTGCTGGCCCTTTCTGATGCAGCCCGTGCACAACTGTGGAGGAAACCCAGCCAGGCGGGGGAGTCCTTGGTCTGGTCTGGCAGCTCTAGATACTGAGAGGCCTGCTCCATTGCTCCAACATTGTGGGTTTAGATAACAGGAGACAGCTCATGGTTTTAAAGCTTCAGTATAGAAAAGTAGGGGGAAAGAAAAGAGACAGAAAAGTAAAGAAAGAAGAGATAGAGAGGTTAGAGCCGGCCATGACCATGTGGAAAGAGGGGGAAAGTATGGGTAGAGAGGGGGAACAGGGGGGCAAGAGACAAAGAAGAGAGCTTGGACAAAAGAGAAGGGCAAGAGAGCAAAGGAGGGGTCACACAGCCCCATTTATAATGGGCTGGGCTACCTGACTGTTGCCAGGTGACTGTGGGGGTGGAGTCTAGTCAGAACACTAGAGGCCTGGGGCATGGTCCTACATGAGTGATGGTCACAGGGTTATATCCAGCACATGCTGATCATGTAACAAGAAGGACATTTGTCCCCAAGGAAAGATGGAACAGTGTGGTGCTCCACCCCAGCAATCTGCTTCTGGCTTCAAGATACTGACAGGATTCCTTCTGGAGCTGCACTTGGATTTTCTCAGCTGAGCTTCTGACAGACACCCTATCCTCCACCCTCCACCCTGGCATTATAGCCTGGCTTGGACTAGCAGGAGAGGCAGAAACAGAATTAGAATACGCTCCACTAGACTACTATTAGAATACTATTTGTTTGAAATTAGAATTGATCTCTAAGCTTTGGGAGACTTAATGTGTACACTTTAGATTCTGAAGAGAAGAGTTATGGCTACCTTAGACCTTTCCTCAGAAGTTTATTAGTATATATTTGTTGGACAAATATTTGTTGTTAGTATTTTGTTCAAGTATATTATCATGCACTTTGACCAGATTTATTCTTATTATCCGCTCCTGCCCCACTTACTCCTTCCATTCTCTTCTCAAATAATAATCTCCCTCCAATTTTCATGGTCTGTGTGTGTGTGTGTGTGTGTGTGTGTGTAACATACAATAGCTCTACCCCATGTCATATCTACAGTAAGATATATTTACACCTATATCTATATCTATGTCTATGTCTATTCTATGTCTATATCTATATCATCTATACCTATATCTATACCATCTATATCTATGTCTATATCTATATCTGTATCATCTATCTCTATCTCTATATCTATAATTCCCCATATTTTAGAAAACAATATTAATACTAATAATTTTGCTTCAGTTATGGCCCTCATTAATTTCATTGATTACTTTTTAAAGACAGTTAAGATGAATAGTAACACCCTTTGCTTCTTTGCCAGTTAGGTATAAGGAAACTGAGTGCTTAGGTGCTTGGTGACTTGACCAAGATTGCAGCACATCTCTGTCTGACATCAAAGTTTATTTCCTTCCCACTTCATTGCATAGTACAAATGTGCTTTCTTTGCACATTGGCAGTGAAAGTAGCCAAAGGTTCACCATGAAAGCCCATCTTGGGAGTGTCTGGTCCCCACACAGTGGCTCCAAGGTTTTAAGGGAGGCTAGTATAGCACAAGGTCCCCTGCTGTGTCTTTTCCTCTTCTCTTTTCTCTGGATCTCAGTTCAGAGCTCTCCCCTGGGCTGTATGCAAATCAGTCTCCTAATCAGGTTCCTGCTTCTTCCCAAAGCCAATCAGTTTCTGCAGTCTGACAAACTGAGGATGCAAATGATTCCCCACCCCTGCAGAAACTGCTTCTTCATTGCTTATGGCCCCCCTGCCATCTGGTCTGTCACGTACCCTTTGTCTTTTGAAAACTGTTGCAGAACTCATCATTGCCACATCCTAGCATCTTTAGAGTCCATATTGCTGCCATCTGAATTGTAATCCTGCAAATTAGAAAGACAGAGAGAGACTAGAGGAGGAAAGAGCAGGACAAACCATCTGATTTCTCTCCATGTGGAAAAAGCCTGTTGGAAGCACAGATACCTAAAGTGGGGATACTTGGATAAACTGATGCTTCTGCCCTTGAGAATAGTTGTAGGGACCAGTGGCCTCTCCCTTAGCTGTGTTTTAACTTTGAAGTAGAAACTCCTGGTATCAGAAGAACACTGGTTTTTGGTGCTGGTTCCCTATCTTTATATGGACCAGACAATTACAGTTGATGGTGTGCCTGTTTCTTTTCCATTATTAAAGTGTGTTTGAAGAAAAAAGCATGGGCAGATATGAAGCTTAAAAACAGGGCCAGTATCAGTTTTGGCTATCAGATCCTGACAGCTGTTCTCAAATAATGGAAAGCGAGGGAATTTCACAGGTGATAACCCTGAGCTTCACAGACATCAAGAGACACGTTCAGACTTCCTCTGCCAATACTGCTCTTTGACTTCACTGAGAGCGCTGGATCTCAACCTGTTGGTTGCCACCCCTTTGGGGTTGAATGCCTTTTTCACAGGGGTCACCTAAGACCATCTGCATATCAAGTATTTACATTAATATTCCTAACAATAGCAAAATCACAGCTATGATTTATGAGTAGCAACAAAAACATTTTTACGGTGGGAGGTCACTGCAACATGAGGAACTATATATATATATATATATATATATATGTATAAAACTATATTAAGGGGTGGCAGCATTAGGAAGGTTGAGAGCTAGTGGTTTAGAGCATTCAATGTAGATTCTTAAATCCACACGGCAAAATTTGAGTTTCATTAGCAAAATATAACCTAAGGCTTTGCAGTCAGGGATTGTTATGTAACTGAGAACACATGAAGATTCAAAAGCAGGGGTGTTGACTTCCATGGAGTGACACTTTAACCTATGGGGATTGGATGCAGAGACAAGGATGTATGATTCAAATTAAGATTAAGAGAGAAACAAGTGGTTGTGTATACAAATAGGGTAAGTGTTGAGGCCATCAGAGAGCAGGGATCAGTAGCTCCCTTGAGCATTCCACTGGTTAATAGCTTGGGGGGTGGGGGTGGGGGGGAGATTGGGCATGAGACTCATTAGTTCTAATACTCGGACCAACCTTGAAACATCATTCTTCTTATCTCCCAGACCTCAGTAGGATGGAGTTAATGATAATGTCTTCCCTGTCCACAGTGTGTCTGTGAGTTATTAAAGCCATCATTCATCAAATCCTTCCTGTAACTCTGAGAGGTCTTTAGATATGTGGCCTGTCATGCACTTATACGTGGTGTGTGTGTGTGTGCCTGTGGGTGTGTTTGTGACAATGTTTCACTGACTCTGGAGTACACTGTGTTCAACTGGACTGGCTGAGTAAGCCCAGGGATCCTCCTGTCACTTCTGCCTTCAGTGTCTTGGTTACAGAGAGGAGCTGTTGCACCTGGTTTTTATGTGGCTGTTGGTGATCTGAACTCATGTCCTCAATCCATTCTTAGCGAGCACTTTGTCCGCTCAACCATCTCTCTACTCCTTTTAACCCCTTTGGATTTACAAAGAAACCAAACAACAACAGAAAAACCAATCTGCATGGTATTAGTACTTTCATGAAGCCTATTTTGTAAGTGAAAAACAAGGGGGGGGGGCAGAGAAAAGTCAATTTCCAACAATCTGAGCAAGATTGTGACTTTTTTGTCAGCCTCCAAAGCCCATGCTTTGGCCATTATGCTCTGTTCCTACTTCAAATTCTACAGCACAGCTGACATCTCCCAGTGCCGTTAAAAGGTAGAGAATTCAAATACGACCACTTTAGTGTTTCTATATAGTTCTTAATTATGTCCCTCTCCCTCTCCCCTTGTCTCTCCATCTCCCTCTGTCCCTCCCTCTGTCCCTCTCTCTCCCTCTCCCTCTGTCTCTCTGTCCTCATCTCTCTCTGTACATGCCTGTCTGTCTGTCACTGTCTCTCCACATTTCACAAAGCCATGCAGTAGATATAGTTTATTTTAAAGATGGGAAAAGTGACGACTAGAGATGTTAATTAATTGAACCTCATTGCTCAACCACTTCATAGATTGTGAAAGTTGTAGGTAATTTATGCCAAATGCCTAGTAGAGACCATGGGACACTGCAGAAAGGGCTTAGCAAACGGGGCCGTTGTGCAGTTAGCGTGCACTCTAGATTGTTTAATGGCACTATTTCAGCTATTTTCTTTTGCTTTTTGCATTTTGAGTGGATTTCTGAGAACTAGCAACAATGTTCTTCTTTCTCACACGCACTGGTTTTAGACTCTAAAGAAAAGCATCCTTAGTGATCATTGGCCATTTGCACAGCTCGCACAATAGGGTGAATACTGACATACACACAATTAGGCAAGTGCTGGCCAGAAAACGCTGCCTCTTCTGGGCCACATTATTATATTGAACATTGGTTTACTGCTCTGAATGATGCTAACAATTTATGTGACTGTCGTGAATGGTGAATAAAATGTGATATTAACAGTAACTTATAATTTGTAGGGTCTTATAGAGTCAGGCATCTTTGATATTATCATCCCTATAATAGCACAGCTTTCTAACTACGATGATCTTCCAATGTACTGCTTTCTGAGGTTTCTATTCATCTTTTCTCATACAGCTTCTTGGCCAGTCAGACACTAACAAGCCTGTGCATAAGAATCCAAGATCATTTGAGTTACATTTATAGTTATGAAGTTAATGACAGGCATTAATTGTGCAAAACTTCCAGTCAGAAAAAGGAAAATACTATAATTTCCAGGCCTTTGGGTTTATTGGAGAACTAAGGTAATGGCAGGCTACTCTTGGCAGGACCTTCTCTGTGCACAGAATTGTATTAATAGACAATATGGGTTCTATTTAAAACAGTCCGCAGTTAAGTGCAAAGCAGAGCTGTCTCCTGTTACAGAAGGAAGCACATGGCTGTATCCTTTTGATAGACAAGCTGTGGGCCTGGATTTTATAGTCAGTGTCTTGCTTTATGTTCTCTAGAGTTACGTTCAGGAATCAGTCATGACTGTAGGAGGATATGCACATTGGAGATGGGAAGGAAAACTGGCTGAAGGATTTCTAACTGCTGGGCATTGTGTTTAATGGTTCATCTGCAAAAGCTAATAAAATCATCCCAAGAGCCCTGAATAGTATGGACCAGATCATATCGGTTGGGCAGTGACCAGCTACATGGAGGAGACTGGAGCCAGTCCTTTGTACTTTCATTGAATTGGGTTGGTTATTTATTCATTTTGTTTAATTCTCATAAGAACCATATGGCATGATGACTCCTCTTATGCTCACTTCACAGATGAGGAAGCCAGTCTTCAAGAGGTGTCATTAAACAAGGTCACCCAGCCTGCAAGCACTGTAGCCAAGCACAAGTTCACATTCAGCTGACTCAAGTCTATATTGCTTTTCACACCTAAGAAAACAAGTGAAGCTCATCATTGACTGCAGGGGCAGCTATTAGGGTGGTCCAATTGGTTTAGATTGTTAATTAACTTATTTAATGAGCATTTAGAGCCCTGAGCTGGTTACAAGAGATACAAAGGTAGGCAGATCCCAGGTCCTGACCTGCAGAAGTCTGCTAGATCACACAGATGAACATTTTGGTATACAGTTGATGACTTAAGGAGAAAAGAGGGTACCTCCACAGTCCTGTGGAGCTGAGACCCTTTCCTTGGTTCCTGGGATCTGAGTGACATATAGGGCATGCTGGCAAAGAATTCGCATATTTTCTGGACAGGGTAAATGACATTAAAACATGTTGCCAAGAGAAGAGGTGGATGCATCTACCATCCTCAGCTTATCTCTCTGTGCTTTTTGAATCCATGTAGGGCAAAGTAGGATCAGGCATTGGCTGTGAAAAATGATACTGGCATGATCATGTCCCAAAAAGAACAGCCTAGAGACCATGATATTTGCATCTCATTCAGCTTTAATTGTTAACCATAACAGGGATAGTGGAATGTTTAGGTGGCAGAGATATTAAGAGTTATGGCTTAGAGGATAGACTGATGGGAAAAATGACTCCAAAGTAGGAAAGTCGAATGAGAGGTTTCTTTGGAGGCCAGGGCAGATTAAAAGCTCACACTGTGTCAGTAGTCTCAAGACTGGGTACTTGTTTTAATATATACAGAAGAGATAGTCCAGGATCATTTGGATCATTGGGGATGCAATGATTGACTTGTAATTGACTTGCACTTCTCTCATGGCTGAAGAGAAAGAGGGTGAGCCAACTCTGAGTATGTGGGCAGCTGAGACTCCTTGGGGGCAGCAGGAAGAAGCCGGCTCTACATGCCATTGACCTGGATTTGATAACTGAAGATTGAAGGGTAGGAGAGATCTGCGTGTGGACATCTGAGGTCAAGAGGCAGGGTAGAGACTCTTTGCATCAGCCAAAAAGGTAGAAAACAGCCTAGTGCAGACACACTTGGGGAAGATGGCGTGGCCTACAGTGAAAATTCTTGGGACTTATGTATGATACGCCTTCTATTTAGTGAAGAGAGATGCACTAAGATCTTCAGAGGGTCAGCGACTACAGAAAAGAGATATCCAAGCACAAGGGATTACTGTTAGGCTACAGCAGTGGTTCTCTTCCTTCCTAATGCTGGGACCCTTTAATACCATTCCACATGTTGTGGCAAGCACCCAGCCATAAAACTGGTTTCGCTGCTACTTCATAACTGTAATTTTGCTACTGTTGGGAATCATGATATGCAGATGGTCTTAGGTGAAAGGGTCATTCACCCCCGCAAACCAAATGGTTCAAGAGACCCACAGGTTGAGAACCACTGATCTAGATGAAAGGTGCTCTTTAATTCTCAAAGGCGAAGGGAGGCATATGAAGAGGCAAGGTAAGTTTATGGATTATATGGGTTGTCCACTAAAGCTGAAATAAGGGATAGATTTACCAGCTGAGAGCGGCGCTGCTGTCGGCAGCCCTCAAGCTTTGTGGGCAGGTGCGAAGGTTTGAAATAGTTTCAGGGGATGGTGTAGGGGATGTAGGGGATGCTGGAGATGCATGCAAGAAAAGAGAGACATTTCTAGTGAGAGAGGGAGTCCTGAAATTTGAAGCAACATTAAGCTAGGTGGTCAGAAAAATAAATAATGAATTCATCTGCATATTAAAAAAAAGCTAGGTGGTCAGGTGATGTGCTCTACCTGTACAGCTGGCTTACAGGTGGGAGAGGAGTTCAGCTGACTCAGATATGGGGGTGAATGTGGTACGTGGGCACAACAAGAGGACAGGTGCAGACAGCCATGTGTGCAAATGGAAAAAGATCTGTGGTTGTGAAGAATGGAAAGAGTTGGTCAGGATGGGAAAGATGTGGAAGCCTGTCAGGTTCATTCAGAAGACAATACAGAGGTTGTGGGGCCAGCATGACACTGGAGAAGAGACATACACTTACCTTAGTGAGCCTACAGCCTTTCTTAGAGTCATTGGAATTAAGTTTTTCTAAGTGGATTTATGCCATTGGGAAAAATGGCTAAAGTGGACTGGAGGTGGTTCATGGTTTTTTTTAAAAAATGGACCATAAATTTAAACAAATCACTTGAGAAGTGGGAGTACATTGTAAAAGGAATCAACTATTAGCATCAGTTATTAGCAGACAGGACAAGTCCAATATGATGTCTAGCGGTATACATTAGTAAAACCACCACACATAGTGTGCATGGGTTCTGAGCCAATCCAGAAGGAATCCAAAACAGATCGCAGATGTAAACTCAAAGCCAACAGATTCCAGTGAGCATGAAGGGACACAAGCCCGGCATCCACCTTTTTCTGCACCCTGGTCTCAGCCTTTCCCTTGAATTCTCTTCCTTTCTTCCCTTTGCACTCAGCGTGGTTCATCCAGTTTGGATAAATCCCTGCCTCACAATGACACACCTGCACCTTCAGTTCAGCCCCTAAGCCTCTGTCTGCATGGTTCCTTCAGCCTGCAAGTCCCTCCTCTCTGTTCTGATCCCCTCCTTTGTAGACTCCACACACCTGAGCCTACCACCTTTCCTGATTCTTTATTTATCAATTCTGAGGATTTTCTGCATCTATGCCACCTTTGACCTATTTATTTTTATTTTTTTAATGTATAATTTATTCGGAGGCCATTCTGTTTTATCTCCCTTATTACCCAGCTGGTTGTCCTTTTCCAATAGGGATTTAGAGCAGTGACTATCAAACGTTTTATGTAAGAGGCATGTTTACCAATATTTTAGGCTTATTGGGCCACACTGTCTTCTTGACGAGCCCTCAGCCCTGCCTCATTAGCGTGACAACTGGGAAGGGCGCCTAGGAAACAAGCATGGCTGTGTTCCATACAAGTTTTATTGATGGAGACAAATTCAAATCGAATAGAATTTTTATGTGTCATAAATATTATTCTTTCAATCATTTAAAAGTAGAAAACTCAGTCGTTTGTAATGTACACACCTGCGATCTCATGACTCTGGAGACTCAAGCAGGAGCGTCGTGATAGCAGGACTTAACTAGGTTATGATGGGGGACCCCAACTAAAAACCAAAGGAAATGAAATAGGAAACCCGTCCTTAACCCATGGACTATGCATCTGACCCCTGGGTGATGCTTTGCTGACATCAGGGTGAGAGGCCATTCACCCTGAAGAGCTACTGAATGGAAGGCTAATGTCACAGAGAAACCACTACACATTTACTGAATGAATGAACCAAGACGTTAGTATCATTTAACCCTGAAGAATGATGTTGCTAATTAGTCAAGACACTAATCAGCAAACTTGGGTTGTACATCTGACTATAGTTTGTGGGAATCTGAAACCTTTTGCTTTAACAAAGATGACATGACAGCTCCTACATGTGTATCCTTGCTTAGCTTCACTCTTTTGGTAGCTGTAGATTCTTCTCAGCTGTTGCGTTTGTGGCTTAACTTAGCAGGAATGGCCATCTGAGGCACCGATGGATTAGTTGCCCTGATTTTAGTTTCCTTTCTACAGAGCAGTGGACCCGGTCATATCTGAGGTGATCACTGTGGGGGGACTGGACTGACCGTTGAGAGTTACTTAGGCTCTGTTTTATGAAATGAGTCTTAGCTGTCATATCCCAAAGGGTCCCTGCCTCCAAACACATCCTAATAATCATGTATTGTGTGCATGTGTGTGTGTGTGTGTGTGTGTGTGTGTGTGTGTGTTTGATGTCATGTACATATGTTTCACAGGTGCTTATAGCTGCAGTTGAACATATATGCCTTTGGAGGCCAGAGGCTTTTGTTGGGTGCTTTCCTTGATTTCTCTCTGCCTTATTGTTTGAAACAAGGTATCTCACTGAATCTAAAGCTTGCTAACTTCTAGAACAGGTGGGTGTCAGGCTTTAGGGATCCTGCCCATTCCAGATCTCCCCCTCAGAGCTAGAGTTCCAGGCATGCACTGTGGCATATTTGTGAGTGTGCTGGGACTTTGAATCCAGGCCTTCATATTTCTACAGGGAGCACGTTAGCAACTGACTCTGCCTCCTCAGCCCCTGGTCATCATCTTTCCAGCTGTGGCAGAATTGTGGTTAAGATTATTACTCTTTCCCCACCATTAAATCTTCTGTTGGTTTTAGTATTTTAGAGGATCCTCTTGCTGGAATCCTTTAGGGCTCAGACAGAGCCTGGAGCAAAGTCATTTGTGGCCAGAGCTCAGCAAAGAGAAATGACTGTCAAATACCATCTTATCTACAGAGAACCAAGCTTCTGATCAGTAGGCATTCCATCACGGCCGTGGAGTTAACCCGTGCACGGGGTTTGGTTTGTGTCTTTGTAATAGTAATTGGTGCCTCGGGCATCGACCCTGGCTCCCCTTCATCTTGAAGGAGAAAAATGTCTATCTCAAAGATTTAAATTTATTATTTTGCCCCAGATACAAAAGCACAGATGTCCATCGGACACCAAACACTTTAGCAATCAGAACCCAGCAGCTTCTCAGGGGCAAGTGGATGAAATGTCTTTCAAACGATCAATACCCTCAGGTCTTACAGCCTTATTTTAAAACTTTGCAGACACTGGATGTGAGGTTAAATTTGAATTTTCAGGGCTGAGAGCCAGGTGGAACTGGCTTTTTCCTCCTTTATAATGCTGAGTGAGGAACTCCATCTGCTCTCGGCCTGTTACTTTCTTCAAGTCAGGTGTGATTGCTGATACCAGCTGCTTCCTTAGTCTGAAATTTGATTACATGGAAGTTACCTTTATGTTTTTTTTTAAAATAAATAGTTACATTCTCAGACCAAAATTTTCCACTTTAAGGTTTTCATTCAGAAAAAGCACCGAAGAGGAAGCATCGTATCAGTATTCACATTTTAGCTTTATCGCTGGATCTTCGAGGAGCGAAAGGCTCCTCCATCCTCTCAGTCCTGGAACTCCACTCTCCTACTTTCTGGCTAATTTCTAACTCACTGGCAACATGGCCAAGGGGACAGAGCTACTAAATATTGTATAGGCGAATGCTACCTTGAAGAGCTATTGACTCTGCCTGATTGCAAATGGCCTTTCGTTTGTTCTACAGTTGGAAGCGATGCTGATCTTTGAAATTTACCCAGAACAAAGTACATTAGAAGGTCAAAAGGAAATCTTTACCATATTTCTAAACGGTCTTTATGAAGGCATTTTTTTTTTTAAGAAGGAAGGATGAGAGCTACATTGTGAGAGAGGACTGACCTCTGGCTGGTTCTCCTTAACAGTGTGTGGGGCTTGGTCTGACCCCAACCCCAGTCCTTCTTCATGCCTCCTCTGAACTGATTTGCAGACCTGTTTTTCTTTTTCAATCTAGAGTTACTGTAAAGAGCTCCACCCAATTTTGCATTTGGGTCTCGGTAAAAACAGATGCAGCAGTATGGCCAGATCGTCTTGTTAAGTAGCAGCTCCTGGAGCAGGCAGACCCAGCAGGAGGGCAGACCTTCCTTTCTAAGGGCCCTTATGTAACAGGGTAGAGGCTACTATGGAGGCAAAAAAGTCCAATCAGCTGTAGGAGCCTTAATTGCATTCTTATTGGTTGACATCCCCAAGTTACCCAATTGTCACGCAGCTCACATTTGAGCAGTGGATTCTTTCTCCCTGATCTTTTATTCTAATCGCCTCTCAGATGTGCATGTTCATAGTGCTGAAATCCAACCCCAAGGCCACAAAGCAGGGCCCACTAATAGCACTACTGTCGGAAGCATCTACCATAATAGACTTTAGGGCCTTAGAAGAATACGTTCACAGGAAAACTGGGGAAATAAGGGTGCCGCTCATGGGAGCAAGCTACAAGACCTCCTCAGACTGTTCTCTCTCTCTCTCTCTCTCTCTCTCTCTCTCTCTCTCTCTCTCTCTCTCTCTCTCTCTCTCTCCTGCTTCTCCTCTTCCCTCCCCTTCTCTCCTCCTCCTTCTCTACTTCACAAAGAAAGCAAGCATGGCTCTTCTCTAAAGACAAAGTTTCTCCACACAGGGGCACAGAACCTGTGTACCCCAGCACCCAGACATCACTGTGTCCGCGGCAGGGTGCTGATTATTTCCTTTCCAGCTAAGTTATGAAATACTCTCTCCATCAAAACAAAGAACATGTTATTTTCCTTGAAACTTCCCAAAGCAGATAGAACATCAACTTTGGAAGCCTTAGGGTTCTGGGAGTCTGGCATCCTGACCTCGGACCCCAGGTCGCCTCAGCTGCTGTTTGATACTGAGCAAGTCACTTACATTGTCAAGGTTTTCAATTTGTAAAATGAAGGTAACAGCTTCCCCCACCCCCTGTCCCTTGCAGAATGATCGCAATAAAATAAGAAAATGCTTATTGGGGTGACTGTAGACCCTCAATAAATGCCGATGGCTATACTTATTAGTTATTCAATAATTATTATTACAGCCCATGAAAGGCTGACTGATACAGAAATTATACAATAAAGAGTCCCAGGAGCATGTTCAAAAAATTAATTAGTGATTATGAGAGGTCCTTTTACTTTTTCCATGAATTTTCAAGCCTCTGATGTTAGATCTTTGCAATGTGGAATCAAAGAGGAGGAAGAAAACACTATTAACTGCTTAGCTAACTAGAAAACCACATCACTCTTAATAATTAAAAGTACACCAAAGAAATAGGACTTCTCTCCATCCCTGGGGACCTAGGAACAGAGGAATTGGAAAGATTATACACAAGCTCCTAAGGAAAATGAAGTCAAAGGCATTCACTTTTAAATTTAAATTTCAAACGTGAACAAGCCGTGAGCTATTCTCCTGTTGACTGAGCCTGAAGAGAAGAATGTTACACAGGATCCGGCTCTGCTGCTCCTGGAAATGCACAGCTGTGTCCATCTCTGTCATGTTCACCATAGCCCAGCTGCAGAATTAGTGTAGGTGAATGAATAAAGAACCCCTGCTCCTTAGGCACGACGGCATTTTATTCAGCCATAAAGAATGAAATTACGTCATTCTCTGGAAACTGAATGCAGTAGGAGAGACCATTGTAGAGTCAAACAAGCCAAGCACAAAAAGCAAATAAGACAAATGCTGCATGCTTCTTCTTATTCGTGAGTTTTAGGCTTCTTTGTGGATATGTAGAACTACACACATGTGCACACACAGACACACACATGCACACACACATGTGCATACACACATACACACAGTGTGAACACAGAAGGGGAGCCTAGGGGACAGCAGGACACTAGTGGGAGGAGTTAAGGAAAGAGGAATAGAGTCAAAAAACATTGCCAACTTAGAAACAACAGCTTACGAAACTCAACACGATGTAATAAATACTCCAATAAAGAAGAAAGGGATGGATGTAGACATCTGAGTCGTTTGTGGAAATGCCGAAGGTCAAAGCACATTTCCGTAGAGCACCAAACTGGTGCTTGGTTTTACAACATTTGGTGCTCTTATCTGTAAAGATATTAGATCAACCCAAGAACGGTTACAGAAGGAAAAAAAAATCAACAGCTCCAATGTGAGCTGTGTAACAATTAGGCAATTCTGAAATTTCAACTGAGAGGAATTTAATTAAGGCTCTAATAGCTGATTAAACTCATTTAGATCTGCTGGCAATTGCCACTGGGTTATGTAAGTCACCCAGGAAGAAAGACTTCCATCTTTTTCTTCAGCTGCATTTAATTCTGCCTGTAGCCAAAGGTGTAATCTTTCCAGGGCTGCTCAAAATAGGGTCCTTGGCCCACCCATGGTAGACCACCCTAAGATGGCAGCAGAGGGCCAGCATCCCAGGCAGCAAGTCTCAATGCAGACCAAGCACCAGAAATCCAGGACTCTCCTTCCTTTTCTCCCTCCCCTCCCCTCCCCTCCCCTCCCCTCCCCTCCCCTCCCCTCCCCTCCCCTCCCCTCCCCTCTCCTCTCCTCTCCTCTTCTCTTCTCTCTCTCTCTTTCTCTCTCTTTCTCCTTGTCTCTCCTTTCCTTCTTTCTCTCCATCCTCTCTTCCTTTCTCCTTCTTTCTCTTTCTCCCTCCTTCTCTGTCCCTCCTTCTCTCTCTCTCTCTCTCTCTCTCTCTCTCTCTCTCTCTGTGTGTGTGTGTGTGTGTGTGTGTGTGTATGGTGCATATGAATATGTGTTTGTGTGCACACACATGTGTTTGCACATGTAGAAACTGGAAGTTGATGTCTCATGTCTACTTCCGCCACTCTCCGCTTTAGTCTTTGAGACGGGGCTTTTCAGTGAGTCTGGAGTTCCCTGATTCTGCTTCACCAGGTAAGCTGTGGGGTGAAGGGATGGCTTCTTCTGTCTCTGCCTCCCCAGTGCAGGGATTACAGAGCTGCCCTGCCGTTTTCAGGTTGTTTTTTATTTAATGTTTATTTTTGGGTTTAGGGATCCACACTCAGTCCCTCATGCTTGTGAGACAAGCACGTGGTTCAAAATTCAGTATCCTCACCCCAGGAATTCATTCTTTTAACATTTTATGTGACATTTATTTGCTCTGTGAGCATGCACACACACACACACACACACACACACACACACACACACGCACGCACGCACGCACGCGCACACGCGCATGCGCAGGAACACACACACACACACACACACACACTTGCCTCTGTTTGAATGAGGAGCACACAGGACAAAAAGCAGGGCTTAGTTCCCTTCTTCTAGCATGTGGCACTGGGAATCAAACTCTAGTCATCAAACTTGGCAGTAAGTATGTCTTTACCCATTGAGCCATCTCACTGTCTCAAGTCTTTCTGTTTGTTTGCTTGTTTGTTTGTTTGTTTGTTTTGAGGTAGGGTCTCACTGTGTAGCCCTGGCTGGTCTTAAAATCACTATTCAGTCTAGGCTGGCCTTGAACTCACAGAGCCTCCTGCTTCTGTCTCCCAAGTTCTGAAATTAAAGGTATGTGTTTCTATCACACTATCCTCAGCTTAAAAATATAATGACTGAAGCTTACTGCGAAACGCTCTGGCCATGACACATTTCAACTTATGATCAAGCTACAGAAGTGGTACAGATATGTGCATTGTCCTTCCTCGAGCCACCAAATTCGGATCCGCCTGGAGTCTGCAGCTACCACCTCAGACTCTGAGTGACTTGGTGTAGTCCTGCTACTGGCTTGCTTGTGCACCCATGAGCTTGCAGAGTCATGGGAGCCGGGCTAATGGATGACGCTACTTATGCAAAGCACGGACACGGCCTCATTCCACGGCTCCTGCGAAGGCACTTATCTCGTGCCCCTTGGAAGAGTTTTATAATTCAGGTAGAGAGAAATTGGCCTCCTGTTTCTTTTGCTTTCCTCTGTAACTTCGTCTTCCTGAAGAGCTCATTACTCATCTTCCCTCCAGCTTGAAACTAACTACTGCTTATTATCTGGAGTGAAATGTTCTCTGATGTTTTGTACAAGTGTTTGTCTTAAAACCCGCTTTCTCCTCTGCTTATGATATTACCCCCAGTCAGATTGGGGCATAGGTGGTTTGAACTCAGCTTCCATTGTCCCTTTCAATAAACTGATTTTTTTTTTAAACTTCACAGTTTCTATTGACCTGTCTCCAAGGAGAGTAACTGGATCATCAGGCAATTTCCCTTTTATAACTCTGAATTCTATGAAAAAGAATTGATGATATTTCTATGATTTTGTTCAGCAAATATTCAGTGAAGTGGCCGGCCATTGACCACCTGACTACAGCAAACATGGCCTTCATACTGTAGACTCACCAACTTGGAGCATCCACTGAACTTTTCATTCAAGATGTTTCCAACCTTTCCCCTGCCCTTCAGGACTGGATGCAGCTTTGAGTTCTAACGCACCTCCTGCTTTGAGATGTTGTGAGTTTATGCAGTCTTACCACTGAGGTCAGCCAGACTTCATCAGCAATCTCTTTGCAGTCAGAATCTTTGTGTCAAAACCTATCTCTCTACACTGGTGTGTCATAAAATATTCCTCTCACTAAAAATCTCTACTAAGTTCTACTTGAGGCCCTCCAGACATTCCAGTCATCTCATAGGCTAAAGATAAAGCTACCCATATGTTTCAGTCGTCTATAGGCTAAAGATGAAGCTAGCTCACTCTAACTCTTGGTCTCCTTTACATTTGGATGTCTACGGCAGGAACCACTCTCTCTCCTTAGTGCCCCTTGGGAACCCCAGCACAGCATTTATTTCACCTGTTGCTATTGGGTTACATTATGCTTTTAGTTGTAATACCAATGGACTCTGTACATGGCGAACCATACCTCTACCACTAAGCTGATCTGCATCCCAGCCCTTTAATAAGACAGAATCTCATCTACTCTTCTAGACTTCTTCCAACTAGATAGGAAGCTTCGCAGAGAAAGCCAGTCTCTCTAAGAACTGTCACTGGGGCAATGCCATGGGCTTCAGTGTGAACAAAATGATGCATTTAGTGCGCGCATGCACGTGTGTGTGTGTGTGTGTGTGTGTGTGTGTGCGTATGTGTGAAAAGAACAAGAAAGGAAAACAAGTGAGGAAAACAAAAATGGTCTAGAGATTGCACACACATACTCGCACACACGCACATGCATGCATACATACATGTGCACCAGCATTTTATATGGAGAATCACCATCTACTGGAGAATTGGCATTGCAGGTGGCTAGACCCGAAAAGAACTGGTAGAGTTCAGTAAGTGAGATGACAGGAGACAGAATCTGGCCAGAAGAAGTTGTGTAACTATAGGTAACAGAGTGGGTGCTGTTCAGGGAAGGTGTGGTGAAAAGTGTGTCCGTCGTCTACTATAGCTTAGCATCTTATCTCTATATGTGTCTGGAGGAGCACATCTGTAGTTGTATGTGAAGGCTATGGGCATGCATGTGGTCTGAGTATGTCCAGGCATGTGCTTATGTATAGGTTCACACAGAGATTGCACCAGCTCACGTTGGCATGTGCCTGTTTATTGGTAAGAGTATGAAAGGTCAGTGTATATGATAAGCTGTGTAAAGATGCAGAGTGTTTGATGGAATAATTGAGAGACAGAAAGAAAGCTAGGGGACACCGCAGCTGTTTGTAGATGGGACTCCAGTTTTACAGGCAGCCTGAGGGTTTGAGCAGGGCTGGATTGAGAATGTTGGCATCCTTGTTTATGAAGTGTAGATGATCAAATCCAGAGCTGTGTGCACGCTAGGTAGTCACTACTGCCTGAGTTACCCCAAACCCAGTTTCTGCACTTGTATGTCAGGTTTGTTGAGCTATCTCCCTCCCCCACCACTTTTGGTGCTCATGTATGTCAGGTTTGTGTTTATTGTTTGGAGATCTGAAAGCCAGCAATGCAGTTATTTTAATTGTATCTTATAAGCATTTCATACATAGATTGAATTCGATCAAGCATTCACAGCCCTCTGAAAAATGAGATGCACACATCGATTAACCTAAATTCTCCTAGCCACTTGCTGTCCCTGTGTCATCCCTCTGAACTTATCCAGACATGAAGCAGCAGAGACATTAACTTGAGACATGCAGTTTCTGGAGATGAAATTATCTCTGCTCTGAGAATATATTGGCTGAACATTTGCAGAGTAATCATTGCCCATTCACAGAGCACTTTCTAGAAGCTGAAGGGCAGTTAGTGTCCTCAAAGCACTGTATTTAAATTGTATTAATAAGAATGGATTAAAAAATCCTTACAAAGTTAATTTCTCTTTTTACATTTCCTTCAGTGAAATCACTTCTCTCCATCATGGGTCAATTGTTTTCATTTGTCCTCCAAACCTCAGTATATTTGCTGAAAATACCCCAAAGCTCTATCATCAAAATTCAGTTTATTTTGAAGGCAAAAGATTTTTTTCTCCTCCCACACAGCCTATTTGGGTGAGTGGAAACCTCTTTTTAAGGATGAAAAATATTCATGATAGTTTTTTTTTTAAAGAAAAAATCTGCCCATCACGTTCTTTTATGTTCAAGAGGCATGTAGAAATTAAAACCATGCTGAGAGCAGAGCTTAACCCTTGATAAGTTCTTGGGGAACTTCAGCATTCAGGTTTTGATAAAAGTAGCTGAGAAGATGGTTCAGTGAGCAACGTGCCCTACCTGTGTGAGGACTTGAGTCCCATCCCCCGCCTGCATGGGAAAAGCCAGGGGTGTGCACTGCAATCCCAATGCCAGGGAGGCAGAGTCCCGTCTATCCCTGGGGCTCACTGACCAGCTAGGCTGGCTTAATCACTGAGCTCCAGGTTAGCAAGAAGAAACTCTGTTTCAAAAGTCGAGCCTCAACTGTGCACAAAGAGCTATAATCAAGTGAGGAATGCTGGGAACTGGAGAGGTGGCACACTAATCAGTTGTCCAGTGACTAACAGCTCTGAAAATGTTCATACAAGTCACATTATATGGACAGACCAGACTGTGGAACGTATACGCATGTGTTGCAATAACAATTAGTGAAAAATAGAAGCCGTGGATTTGAAGAGGGTAGCAAAGCTGCATGGGAGAGTTTGGAGGGAGAAAAGGGAAGGGAGAAATGTTGTAGTTAAATTATAATCTCAAAAATAAAACAAATGCTTTCACAAACAAAAACAAAACAAGCTTACAGTGCATGGGAACAACATCCAAGTCTGACCTCTGACCTTACTCACAGGTATATTTACTTGTATTTTCAACCCTTCTCCAACACATACACACACACACATGCATACACACATGCACACACACACATACACACATGCACACTTAAACACCCTTACACACATGCACATGCTTGCATGGATATTCCAACACACATACATACATGCACACACACGTGCGCACAAACTAGAACATGCACACACAAGCACATTTGCACATACACACTTATACATACCATACCACACATGTGAACACATACATGGACACAAAAGCACACATCTGTGCATGTACACATGAACATGCATGTGTACACATAAACACACACAAGAACACACATGCATGGACGAACACACACATATTCACATACATACAACACACATGCACACACATGCACATGCACAAACATAAAGGATTCCATCATTTTATGGTTCTGATCTTTCCATTATCTAGATCAACAGCCATTCTCTAACAGCTTGTTCAGAAGGTCATGACAGCTGTATTCTAATAGGCTGAGCACAATTTCCACGAATGCCTCTCATTGGCTCAGCTCAGAACCATATGCATATTATGCATACCGGGAATTAGAAAGCTGTGTCTGGAAGTCAGGACGAGCCTTGATGCTTGTGGCTATCGAGGATGAATGAACCCAGAGAGAATGTGGCGAGACAGCAAGTTGTGTCTTACACAGCTAAAAGCAATAGTTCTACTGTGTGAGATAGGATAGTTGCACAGACTCTGTGTTGAACTATGAAGTTGGCACTGTAATGCTTACCAGGAAGGATATGGGTCTGGGGAGGGCACACAGACTAAGTGACAGAGTTTCCTAGCTATGCAGATGTAATCTTTTGTACAAATCATACGGAACGCCAGAGTAGAGACAGGCACAGGGTGAACTATCTCTGGGGACAGCAAGGATGACTTTTCAAATGAGGTGATGTTGGAGCTCTGTTGTACATGCTAACCACAGAATGAGCACCTGCTGAGGACATTCATGCGTCTACGGCCCATTGTGTACATTTTTGTCTCATTTTGACCTCACTGAAGTCTTCAATGAGATTTCTGGTTGTTCACTGAACATTTTCAAACAAAAAAAAGTGAAGCCCAGAGAGGTTAAGTGACTTTTCCAAAGTTACTCAGCTCAAGGGTAAAGCTGGTAAGAACCTGCAAAAATCCTTAACTGTCGGAACCTTGCCCTATCCACTCAACCACCAAGCCTCTCTTGAAGATCCAAGGCCAATGGAAAGGAATGGAAATGCATATTAAAAATGTTTTTATGTATGTATGTATGCATATGTGGGGGTACACATGTGTGTGTGTGTGTGTGTGTGTGTGTGTAAGCTAGAGGTCAACCTCAGGCCTTGGGTGTTGTTTCTCAGAATGCTGTCTACCTGTTTTGGGGTTTTTGTCTTTAAGAGCGTCTCACAGTGGTTTGGAATTCACTGATTAGATTGGCTGGCCAGCAGGACCCAGTGACCTGCCCTTTTCTCACCAGCAGTGGAATTACATGGTGGCACCATGCCCTTGTTTGTCACATGAGTTCTAGGGACTGAGCTCATGTCCCCATGCTTGTGTTACAAGCACTCACCAGCTGTGCCATCTCTTCCTCTCACAGAGAGATTTTGCAATCTATTTTTATTGTTGGTATTATTACTTCGATTACTGTCCTTCAGCTCACTGATAGTACCAGGAAGGCAGGAACCATTCTGTTTGATCCATCATTACCCTTAAGCTGGTACCAGCACACAGTAGGTGTTCAATAAATCAATGCTGAATGAAGAAAAAATTCCACAGACTCTGCATTTTCCCTAGCTTTATATCAAACATCGTGGCTAGATGAGCATGTTTGCTTCACCAAATTAGTCTGCCAACCTCAGTGTCTAAAAAAGAATGCTATCACCAAAGCTAGACAATTTTGTAATTAGCCACATGGGATGTTTCTTTACAGCCAGCAAAAATTTTCCAGTGCAAATGATGAGGTAATCTCAGAGAGCAGAAATTCTTCGTCTCTTCTTCACCTTATCACCTCCTCATGCTCAGTGTGTCTGCATTCTCTTTAAGGGCCTGAGATTCATTTCTGGTGACACTTACGTCGCTGGGGGAGAGGTGAGCGGGTCACATCAACACAGACAAGCCTGTGCTCTGCACTTAGCTGCTCCGATGAGGTGGTTTCCTTGAGGTTGGTATTACAAATAAATCGCTGACCTGTGGTGTCAGGCAGCTGCTCAGGAGGAGGAAGCAGAGAGCAAGGCGCGGGGGCAGCTTCCTCCCAGTGAGTATGTGAACAGTGCCAATAAACTGTCAAATAAAATTAAGGTTCAAAACATACAGCCTTCAATTTGATTTCATCGAGATGCCGGCTGCCGCTCAAAGGGACTACAATCGATTCTATTTTGACAGGTCTTGATGCGTGCTAAGCAGTAATAGTCTTCGCTCTGTGGATTAATGAAAGTTCACCTTCATTTGCAACTTAAATGGGACCCTATCAGGGCTTAAGATGCTGCTGCTTCTAATTCCCTCACTGGCTCTGGCCCCTTCAGTCTTCTTTCTGCTCAGTCCTGGATTTTGCTCGTCCGTTTCTTGTTACTCCTTTCTTTTTTTGTTTCTTGTTACTCCGTTCCTCGTTTCTTCCTTTCCTATTCTCAGCACGGCTTGATGCCTCCTTCTTTCTTTCCCCTTCTCTGTGATTATAATAGAAGCCCGAGGTCCTTCTTATGTGCCTGGCTTTTGCTCTGCTATGTATGCTCTTCCTGATTCTCCTGACATCATAGGATGCAAGGTGGAACTGCATCATGGGACAGATGAAGAAGCAGATGCTCCTGGGATGAAGGGCTTGCACAATTGCAAAGGGGAAGATGCTTATTCAGACCTACACCTCTGAGACTATCACAGCCCATGCTCTATCCACAACAACCATGGCCCGACCTTTGCCAGAGCACTGAGTCTTTCTTGGGAAGCCTCAAGAAGTACACACGTTACTCATCACTGTCAGATATGCACACACCATTCACCACTAGGGGAGTCTGGGCTGGGAAGGAACTATCCAACATCCAGGTCTTACCATTTGTTACCACCCCTGTCTCCTGTGAGGCAGACCTGCCTTTACCTTTCTATAAGTCAGTGATGTATGCACACATACCGTGTCTTTGTGTTTGTGATGCAGGTGGGCAAGTGGGAGAACCAGACTCTGAGCCTGAGGCATGCTGTGTGGCCAAGGTATAAGTCCTTCTCTGACTGTGAGCCAGACGACAACCACCTCAGCATTGTCACCTTGGAGGAAGCCCCCTTCGTCATCGTGGAAGACATAGACCCACTGACCGAGACCTGCGTGAGGAACACAGTACCCTGTAGGAAGTTTGTCAAGATCAAGTGAGTTCCAGGGATGCTCCGGGCTAGATGTGTTCACTCCTACCTAAGAGCTCGTGCAACAGTGTCTATAATCCAGTCACAATATCAAATATCTCCCATTGCCATGGTCATGTAGTAAATCTGAAGATTTACATGCCTGGAGATGTGTCATGTATTCATTTGTTTTAATCCAGTGCTCATATAGACTGGGTCTTTTTTTGTCATGGTAAACTGATACCAGCTAATTATAGGCATATTAAGAAACTTGTTCAGGGCTAGAAGGGTGATTCAGTTGGTCAAGGACTTGTCTTGCTAGTTTGAAGACTTGAGGTTGAGCCCCAGAACCAAGAATAATAATGATGATGGTGGTGGTAGTGCTGGTGATGCTGCTGCTGGTGGTGGTGGTAGTGCTGGTGATGCTGCTGCTGCTGCTAGTGGTGGTGGTGGTGCTGCTGCTGCTGGTGGTGGTGGTTTTGGTGATTGTGACAATGATAGCGATGCCATTATTCAGGCATGGTTGCACACTGGAAAGGTAGAGACAAATGGATCTCCAGGTTCACTGAGCAGCCAGCCCAACATACTTGATGAGTTCCTGGTTAGCAAGAGACCCTATCTCAAAATGAGGTCTATAGCTTTTCTGAGAAACCACTTAGGTTTGTTCTCTGGATAGCACATGTGCATACACCACACACACATACACACACACACACACACACACACACACACACATGCACGCACACGCGCACGCACGCATGCACGTACACACTCTCATCACATTCACCCCAATTAAAAAAATACAAAGAGGAACCTTGTACAAAGCCATACAGTGAGTAAACAGGAAAGGCAGAATTCATACCCAGGGCCCAAAGATGGCGTCACCCCACACCAGCCCTTCAGGGTTTTTCTTCAGTACTGCTTCCCATTTTCTGTCTCTCTGGGCTTCTTTCCCTAGCTCCTTCTTCCTCTGTCTTGTTTCCAGTTCCCAGGTGGCTGCTTTCCACGTTTAAATAAAAGCTTGCCTGAGCTCAGTTGATTCTGGCCTTGCACAAGTTGTTAGGTGGGGCCCAGGAGGGAATGGAAAGGATTTGTGCTGTTTCCCTTTCCTGTCACACCGAAGAGAAAGCTGACATAGTAAGTTTAGGTTCTCCTTCATGTACAAACCTGTTGGAGACTCAGATGAATTCGTGGCCAAGGCAGAGATCTTGCAGGCATGTGCTGAAAGTGGCAGCAAGCAGCTCAGCCAATGAAGGACCAGGACAAATGGATGCTGTTGGGCCCCGGGGTTGGGAGGTGGAGGCGGAGGTGGATCCAGAAGAGATGTGATAGGAGAGGAGGGTAGCCAGTGTGAAGGCATTGCAGCTCACAAGCTAAGGTCTAGAAATTCGAAGGCCTGGAAGAAAAACACCTTAAGTGCAATGGCCCTGTGGCTGGAAGGAGTAGCATGCTTGGTAAACCAAAGGAAAGCCATTGAAGGCTGGGAGGAGTGAGCTGGGAGGACCATAGAAGAGAGAGATGGGACAGGAGTTCTAGCACAAGGGTGGGATTCTATGAGCTGAAGTTGATTAGATGAAGAAAGCAGTGCCTCCCACAAAGAGCTTAACCTCAGCGGGATGCCTCTGACCGTCACCACCCCCTCTGAAACAACCAATCTGCTGGGGCTTCTTGTGTTTCAGAATCTACAGGAGTTAGGGTGTAAAGTCAGTAGCTTTACTGGGAAATGTTGGTGAGTGCTTGCCTAGCATGCATGAGGCCCTGGCTTCCATCCCTAGCACTGCACGCAGAACACAGAGAAACTGGACACTGTGTACAAGGCTTTAAGTCTAGAAGAGGAAAGGGAGGACCAGAAGTTCAAGGTTATGTTCAAGCCCATAATGAACTTGAGCCCAGCCTGGAGTACATGAGGAGCCATGAGTACACAGCTGTGCTGTGCTGTGCTATATTCATACAATAGTCAGTAGTCTCAGAGGCAAAACAAAGTAGATCACCAAGCCCCATGTCCTTTTTCTATGGAGAGAAATGAGCCCAAATAAATTGCTTTCTTTAAGAGAATTAACTTTTCTATTGAAGATTAAACAGCTTTAAACATTCAAGTTCATGTTTGCGGTTCCTGCAGGGAGACGGGAGCTTTCTCACCCCCTTCCATGTGCAAATTCAAGGAGCTTGCTGTGCCCATGTGTCTAGGCAAAATTGTGTTGGATTTAGCAGATCAATAGAAATATATCAGAATCCACTAATCCTGACATTAGCACAGAGGAGATCAATGCATTGCCAAAGTGGAAGGTACTGTGCAGGGCTGCAGAAAGACCCCAACCAGACAACACGAGCATGTTTGTTTTCTTGGTAATTCATTTGCAAGGGAGACCTTTCCTGCCTCATCTCTTAAACAGTGGGGTCTGGAGTATGCTCAAAAGTCTTAAGAATCTGATAAATGACTTTCTGTCTGCTCTGCTAAGTGTTGAAGGCATGGAGAGAAAATTAGAAAGATTATTTGCCTTGAAATGCCAGGAGAAATGGTCATTTTACCAGGAAATACCTTACCTGTCAAATCATTGGAGGGAAGAGAAGGAATCCATTTAAGAAATTATAAATTATAAATGTGTGAGAGAGAGTGTGTGTGTGTGTGTGTGTACACTCCTTTCCTTGTTCTGTTAGGTATTTCATCACAGTAACAATCCATTGAGGAAGTCCTGGTGGTGGGTGTGGCTCTCTCCATGGTCATTCATGACTGGAGATTGTTTTGGTGTTTTCATATACATCAGACCAAGCAGCAGCTCGCCGACATGTAGTGAGGCTGGGATATAAGCCTCAAGATCCTCCTCTTAACAACGCACTTTCTCCAGTGAGGACTCACCTTTCAAAAGTTCCCCGTCCGGCCAAGACAGCAGCCACCTGTTGGTGACCAAATGTTCCAACATATGTGCCTGTGGGAGACACTTCACACTCAAGCCGCGCGTGTTCCTAGTCGTCCTGTGAAGTGTCGGCCTCTCCATTCAGGAGTGCGCACACTTATGTGAGCTCCCTGATCTGTACTAGCAAGCTCAGGTTTTACACACAGATCACGACTGACTTAGTTGTTTTCTGCCATTGGCCATACAAGAGAATTCCACGCCATTGAACCACACATCTTATTGACTCCCTTCTCTTCTATTTATGTCTATAAAGCATCATTGCTTAGAGTGGTGGCGAGAAAGCCTGGGGGTGATTTCCCAGACGTGTCTGTGATTAAGCCACACCCACTTTACCTCCCCCCCCCAAAGGTCGGGTAAGGAACCATCAGACATTCGCAGTCTTTATGAGCTCTCTATCTACAGCCAAAAAGATGAATTTAATTACTAACTTTGCAAGTCTTTTTCATGCTTTGCCTGGGACCAAGTTGCTTACATAGAGGAGGCATTCATTGGGTGCCTGTGGGGAGAGCATTCACTGTGACCATCACTATCTAGAAATAAATCTTGTAGTCGAGGGGTGTCATTAGCTCAAAAGCTGGCTGGGGCTTTTTGGAAGGTCAGAGAATACTTGTGACCCTGACTCTAAGATATGGGTCGTCTGTAACTTTTGTCTAGCGTGTCCCAGGAATCTTGGTCAAATGGAGGAAGAAGCATTAATGTGAGATGCAGTTAGCAGGAGAAAGAAAATCTGATTAGGGCACATGTGTTAATGCTACATACAAAGAAAGGAAAATAGCAACTAGACTTACCATTAACTGAGTGTATCTATTGTTTTTATCTATGCCATGTTTCTATTGTTTTTAAGTCCACCTTAAAGCCTCTGTTCTGAGTATTGTGGTAGGGGAAAAGCAAGTAATTCACTTCCTATAATTTTACAACATGACCCCACCAATCATTATATGCAAATATATGCAGATATGGCTTCTAAGATAAGGTTGGGGAAGATCACTTAGGTTCTAGGCTAAGAGAGAGAAGTCACCATGATGCTTCTAGCCTAAGGAAGCCAGATCATTGAGTACAAGTCCGGTAAAGAGTCAGGTGTAAAACTGTTGTTTTACAAATGAGAACATTTGTTTTACAAATGACTCAAATGAGAACCCCCAAAACCTTGAAATAAGAAAAAAAGAATGTCACTTGCAACCCATTTCATCATACCAAAGATGCTGCCAACCATGTCCACATTCCTGTATGGGAACACTGTTAGGCATGTATGTGTGTGTGTGTGTGTGTGTGTGTGTGTGTGTGAAGTTATGTGCAGAATACATACTCAGTAGAAAATGTCGGGAGTATCTCGAACACATGGGAAAGAAAAATATCCCGCCAGTCAAGCTTAGCTACCATTCCTATGTCATCTATTTTCCCGATGGTGATTTTTGTAGAGATTTGGTTTGTGGAGCTCTGTTTATGTTTGTATTTCTTTGTACCCTACTCTTTTTTTTATAAGGCAAGTAAACATTTTCCTACCTTGATCTTGACTTTCCATAAACATTATTCTGATGCTTAGTTAATAATTCACTGTATAAAAAATAGAATTTTCCAATTGAGAAGGTAGTTCATGACTGTAGGACTCTACTGCAGGACTGAGCCCATAGGATGCTGTGGTACAAGGTAGAATTGAATATAGAATCAAAAAGGGACCTGGTCTTCTGGGAAGACTCTCAGCAATTTCCTACTTGTTTTTGAGACCACAATGCTTCCTTTGGTTGTGAAGTGTTTGTGTGACTGTCCTTAGACCCTGACCTAGGGAGGAAGTAAAGCCAGGTGGCTGTAAAGAGCAGAGCTTTGGGAGATCACAAGGTCACCTTCAACATGACAAAGCTATGTGGCTCTTTTCTTGGCTATGTATGTGTTTGAGTATATGCATGTTCAAATGTATAGGACACATATGTGCATGCATATGGGACTGTATACTTGTAGAGGCCTGAAGCTTACATCAGGTGTCTTACTCAATTGCTCTCTATTAGTTTATTGAGTCAAGGCCTCTTATTGGACCCAGAATTTACCAGTCTTTCCTAGTCTAGCTAGTCTGTTTCTTGTCTCTGCCTCTCATGCCTGGATTAAAGGCAGATACCATGCCTGCCTGGCTTTTATGTGGCTTCTGAGATCTGAACTCTGATTCTTGTATTTATGCTGCAAGTGCTTTAAGCACTAAGTCATCTCCCAGCCCTTGCTGTGTCTTCCAAGGATATTTTTCTGCCCTAAGGTATTGTCCTTCAGAAACATTTTTGTATTTCATGCCATGCATTTACACAAAAGAATGTTATTAATAATCCTTCCCTTGACTGGCCACTCATTAATAGGTAAAATCCATAGCCTCAGAACAATAAAAAACTCCAGTGTACGACTCTAAAGTCACTTTCTTAGGTGCCCTCCCGTCTCCCTCTAGCTCTGTGATATCATAAGCATAAAGTTACAGGAAAACCCCACTCTCCTGAAGAATTTCAAATTTTTGTCTCCATTTTTTAATACGTTTTTTAAAAAAGATTTGGTTTAGATCAGATGACAATACCATGTTCTAAAGAGGTTTTATGTGTCCAAAATACTTTTTAAAAAATGTATTGGTAACTGTCTTCTGCTAATGGGGATGTGAGGTGAACCAAATTTAGAGAGATGTTAGAGAGGTGAAATCACAGTTAGTATATATACAGACTTACCAGAGTGCCTACTCAATAGCTGTCACTTAATAAATGCCACCTGTTACAAGTAAGACTTGGGGGCCTGCAGATGTCGCTCAGCTGGTAGATGGCTTGCCCAGCATACAACAGCATGCAATTTTGGTGCTCAAGAGGTAGCAATATGGGCATCGGAGGCTCAAGATCATTGTCAGCTACATAAAGAGTCTGAGGCCAGCCTGAGCAGCAGAAAACCCCGCCTTACAAAGCCAGGAGTTTAGGGGTAGCTTAGGGACTAAGATTGCACAACACAAACACACAAATACCTGAGTTGAATGCTCAGCACTCATGGAA